>NC_080669.1:71110121-71411772 GCF_027579445.1 Ammospiza nelsoni | reverse complement strand
CGTGTTCACAGCCCTTGTCCTTTTTTATTTTTAATGACATAATAGAAGAATCTTATATTCATTTGACATGTGCATCTAATCTGAGACTGAAAACCTGATGCATTTATTGCAAATTTCAAAAGAATATAAAAAACTATAAAACACTGCTTGTTTCTTTAAAATTTCATGAAACTCACAGAAATTACTTTTTATCACAAATGCAAATGGCTTGATTATGAAGGTTTTTTCACAAACTCTCCTACCTAAATAGAAAGAATTGTATTGCCGTCCTCATAACATCAAATAACTATATATCCATTCTTGCAGATATTCAAAATACAACTGGAAAAGGCCCTGATCTAAGTTACTCCTGCTTTGAGCTAAGCACAGGAAGAAGTGACAAACTTCAGACCTTCTGAAACTAAGCTATTCTATGATTCTAGGTTGCTTATTCTTATGCTTATGCCACTTAACCCTCCATGGCTTGTTCACATTACACCATTTTGGTTTAGGGTTTTTTGGTTTGTTTTTTGGGGGGTTTTTTTTGGTTTTTTTTTGGGGGGAGGGCTAGTTTTTTGGTTAAACTAAAATAATGTATTTCATGTTTTGGAAATACATTATTTGCATAGAGGAACACTTTGTGTGTGTGTGTAATATTTTCAAATTACTCACCATACTTCTCAGATTTTTAAGAGAATGGATAGATATAAATGTATTACACAAATTTATTTATTGCAATCATTAAAATAAAGAACAGGTAGTTCTTAAGTACATACTTGCACAAATGAAGGGAAATGTTAATAAAATATATCTGTGGTCCAGAGAAGTTGATGAGGAAAAATCAAATACTGTTTCAGTTACTGAGATGTTTTCATGGATGAAGAGTAATCTTTATTTTTTGTGACTGCAAAATTATTTGTTTAATGCACATTTTTATTTTGAAACATAGGACAAAGCAATCAGCGTCTAGACATACTCTTGTTCCTTATTGCAACTACTTATTAATGTGATTTTGTTTCCCAGAAAAATAATCAAGGCCAATACTATGTCCTGCAATCCTGCCTGCAGAAGTCCTCAGTGAGAAACTGTAACTAAATTAACTTCAGTGTCAGTTTAAAGAAATGAGGGGCACTCTGTGGGAATTACTCTGTTTGCACCTGTTACAATCTGATCCTACTGTCTTCTTCAACTGGCTAGGAGCAGAAAAGCTTCCAGCAATATTAAGTAATAATCAAATGGATGCATGGGGAAATTTCCCCTGCAGTGAAGATTAAGAATTTTGTGTAAATTCATCTGTTTTCAGCCCACATGACAATGGGAAACAAATTTTCAGACTTCTGTTCAGACACCATTACTTAGTGATAGCAAAAGGAGCATACCATTAATGTTAATTACATTAATAATCCTACCATGTAGGATGATATATATGCACTCTAATGAAGCTCTACCATGCATCAAAACTCAGAGGGAAACCTAAAATACATACATTTCTGCATACTAGAAAATGTAGCTGAACGGATGCAACATAAATCCATCTGCCTTAGGAAATTCTTGTGCATTTAGAGAATTAGCTAAAAAATATCTTAATATCAAATTTTTGTAGGTTTGTGCTGTGCTTATTTGTGGATAATTCAACTACTGAATTTGTTCAAAAAAGGAAGAGTTAACTTTGATTCCAACCAGCCAAAGAAAGTATGGTTTTCTGATGGCAAAATTAAAGCAGATTTTAAAAACTACTGCCTAGCACAGCAATTCTTACAGGAATAACATAGGAATTTAGATGTGATAATATTTATGGTAATTATAAAATCTTGAGTTACAAATATCATTGCTAGTTTGATTGCTCTCAGATGCTTTTCATCTGTGAAAATCTACATTATTTGCAAATTTACACTACAAATGTGTTGCTGTTTATTATACAGAGGGCTTCTGAGACTAGAAGATGTGTAACCAATGCAAGTGTTAAGATCTCCTGTCTCTGAGAGAATTTACAAGCAGTCTCCCTGGAACAGAAGCCACAGTCCAGCAGACAGCTTTGGATATTATTTGGAATGCTTTCCCCTGGTCCTCTGTGTTTTACCATGGCTTTTCACTCTATCTGTGTTACACGGCCATCTGTCATGGCTTGGCATGGCTTCAGCTTTAAATATTACACAGAAGAGTCAAGATTATTTTTATCTTCTCCAACAGTACTTGGAGAGTACCTGATCTGGCTTTTTCAATATCCTGGAGAAGCAAAAGTAGCAGTCAAAGGACAATTTTTCACAAACCACTTCTAAAACTGAAATTTGTCAAAATAACTTGAAAACTAAGTAGCTGAAATTATTAAGAAGGAATATAGACAATATAACTACAATACTTCCCTCACTGTGCAATTTTTGCCTAATTCTCATTTATTTCATTTGTCCTAATTTGATCTCTTCCATAATTTAAGTTTTGACTTTTAAGATAATGGGATTTTAGGGTATATGTGTAATTACTGCAGGAGTCCTTTCTGCAGATCATTTAGATTTTTTTGTTCATCTGTGTTTCTGGGTATGCAGGTACATCAGCAGGATATGGTTTTCAGTACCAAGTATGTAGAAACACCATGATTTATGAAATTTAGAGTACAATTGAAAACACCAATGTGTATTTCTTCAATTTGTCAATGTGAGGAGTTCATGAAGAATATCTTAATTAAGAGTTCCTGCAGTTTCTGTCACTGTACACCTGGCACCTGTTCAGTTGGGCACCTACTGCAAGTCTTGAAGACCTTTTACTGTCTTAGAAGACCAACAGAAGTCATTGGGGGATTTGAAGCATCATTGCTTCAAATCCCCCAATAGTCAGCAGTACTTCAAATGAAAGAGCATTACCCTTGGCTTGCCTTCCTCTCTCTACCAGCTGACTTATTCTGCTCTTCCTGCTGCATACTTGTGCAGCCCCTCAAGTTTGAGCTCTTACCTGCTGTCATTCAAGACATACTCCTTTACTACAGGCTGAGGTTAATTTCTAGATTAAAATTTGGCTGGTTCCTTATGGTTCACTGAAGGAAAGTCAATGTACAGTGGTATATTTTTATAGTTTGTCTTGGAATGAATACTGTCTTAATGTCTTTAATGGGCAATTACAAGCATTATATTCAGCAGGAAAGCTCTACTAAGAAAAGAGTTCAAAAATCTCTAACCTGTATTACAAAATTCAGATCTTAACCTTCTACTATTCTTTCTGTACAAACTCCATTTCAGTAGTATTTGGCCAAGCAACATGCAATAGAAACTGCAGTTAGTACTGATTGCTGAAGCAGTCAGTTATGAAAGATGTACCTAGGTTAGAAAGCTGTTCATTGTATTATTTTACCTGAATCATCATTGCAAAGAAAGTAGTTGTTCTTGAATGCTGGCTTGTTCACCTCCTTTTCCTTTTTTTTAATATGCAGAAGAACTAAAAAGCCTACAAACCTGCATCTGTTTTCATCTTGATCAAGTTTAAACCATATGACTAAAGAAATTCTGTTGAAGTAAACTACTGTAAGTTTCAAATATAGTTCAGTATTCTGGGAAAACCTTGAACAGTTTATGATTGTAGGTGGCTTGAGAATAAAAATACATCCTGTCAGAGCCAAACTTTTAATTCACTACAACAGAATGAAACAAAACAACTTCTAATGCCTCCCTTAAGACCTGTATCTGTCCTTGGTCTGCTGAAATACACAAAATCACAAACTAGCCATTAGCATCAAATGCATGTCCTGGAATATTCAAAAAAATATGACTGCACCAGTGTCTTTTATTGTAGTTCTGATTAAATAAGGGGACATTCAAGTACTACTCAACATCTTCTTTTCTAGCAGTTAGTAAAGAGAACCTCTGTGAAGTCTTTCCTCCTGGTCATGTCTTAGATCTAAAAAATAATTGTGGCCTTTGATAAATGGATTTTTTAAACTGATAAATGGATTTTTTAAAATATATTTGTCCTGCTAAAGCATTCTTCCTTTAATATTTGATAATATTTTTGTATTAAAGACACGTCCCAGTTAGAAACATATATTTCTAAGTAATCAGTATGAGAATGCTAAATGATAAATCAGCTCTCTGTCATTTCTAAAGGTCAAACAACATCATAAAATGAAATCTTTTTTTTGTTTATTATTATGAATATTGCATTCATGTCATTTGTGACTGAAAGGTATTTGCAATAAATTTATTTTTTGCCATACATTATGGTACAGAATCAACAGTATGGGTAGGTTTGGAAGGGACCAATGAAGATCATCCCCCTTCCTCAAACAGGATTACTAGAGAAAGTTGTACTGAATCGCATCCATCTGAATATCTTCAGAGAATGAGACTCCACAGTCTCTTTAGGCAGGCTATTCAAGTGCTTTTCCACCCTGAAAGAAAAGAAGTTTTTCTGCATATTTGAATGGAATATTTTTTTATATTATATTTTATTTTATATTTTAAAATTTTAGTTTGTGCTGTTGCCACTTGTCCTGCTACTGGGCAGAACTGTAGAGAACTGGCCCTCTTCTCTTCATACTCACCTGTGAGATATTTGTCTGCATTGGTAAGATTCCCCTTCTGTCTTTCTTCTCAAGGCCAAACAGATCCTTTTCCTTGTAAGTGAGATGCTCCAGTCACTAAATCATCTTTGTAACCCTCCAGTGAACACTCTCCAATAGTTCTCTGTCTTTCATGAACAGGGGAGCCTGTAGGTGGACACAGCGCTCCAGATGTGGCCTCACCAGGGCAGAGTAGAGGGGAAGGATCACCTCCCTCAACCCACTGACCCCTTTCTTCCTAATGCACCCCAAGATACCATTGTCCTCCATGGTAGCAAGGACATATTGCTGGTTTGTGGACAGTTTGCTGACCCCCAGGTCCGTATCTGCAGAGCTGTTTTCCAGCAGGTCAGTCTCTATCCTGTAAAGTACAGGGCACTGCCTTTGCCCCTGCTGAGCTCCATCAGGCTCCTGTGAGGCCAGCTCTCTAGTCTGCACAGACCAGCAGCACAGCACTGTGGTGCATCAGACACTCCTGCCTGCTCGGTGTCCTCAGAGAACTTGTGGAGGTGCACCCTGTCCCTTCATCCAGCTCCCTGATGAATATGCTGGGTAAGACTTGGCCCAATGCTAACCCCTGGGAAACACCATGTGTTATGGACCCTGTGCTGCTGACCACAGCTCTCTGAGCCCTGCCATTCAGACTGCTCTCGATCCAGCCCAGTGCCCACTCATCCTCTCCACACTTTCTGACGTATAAGAGACAGTAAGAAACACCCTGCTGAAGTCAAGGTGGACAGCAATCACTGCTCTCTCCTCAACCAGGCAGTAATGTCATGACAGGACACCATGAGATTCACAGAGCTTTGTTTCCCTTTAGTGAATTCATGTCGAATACTGATAATCTTCTTCCACGTGGTTTGGGTTGTCAGCTGCATTACTGATTCCAAATTAAAGGCTCCTAACATACAAGTGGAAATACATATTCCTTTGGAATACAGAAATCTGCTGCAGGCTGGCCTACTTAATTATCTATGCTCATTTCACTGCTGTGGGAAGGTGGATTCAAGCAAGAAAAAGGTAAGGTATTGTCTTCTTTTCTTTCTTCAACTAGAAAAAGTTTTGGTGTAGATTACACGATTTGGGTTTATCTTTCAGAGCCTCTCTTTAAGAAGGCGAATAACAAAACTGTTTGCAATGAGTAGAGCCCAGGAAATAGCAGGTATTAGTTAATTAGTAAGAGCATTTCTCATCTGATTTACCTCCAAAAAGAGTCAAGTGTATTGTTCCAAGGAAATTGTAGATTTTCTCTTAATACATCATTTGAGGGGCAAAGGGTGTTAATGGTTTTGGGTTTTAACTAAAAAGAAAAAAAGCTATTCTTACATTATCTAAACTTCATGCTTGGGTGTGTTCTGATATTCCCATTGCACAGGAAAGTTACTGCCGTGTTTTTTATAGGCGGTGTAGCTGCAGTATTTTGTGTGTGGAGGTGGAACAATGAGGAAGGCAGCCTCATCTCCTGAAACAGAATTCAGATGTTTATAGAGTCATAATTGCTATTAAAGCTTGGAAGATCTTCTATATGGTAATAGAGAATTATCTATGGAAGAAATCACAGTAGAAATGTGAAGTCTGTGTAAAAATAAAAAGGCTGATTTTTGGGTTTCCATTCCAACAGACTTCTTTTGAAAGTCTCTTTGTATCAGGGAGAGGAAAAAAAAAGAAAGCAAAATAAAAGCACCTGTGCAAGACAATAAGTTCGCTGGAGCTTTGCATCATTTTGCTGCTGTCATGATTGTGGAATTGCAAAACATCTACTGTATGCAATAGTTGAACAAGTCAAGGTCAAACCTTGAGTCAAAAAAAGAAGATTAAACAGAGCAAACCATCCCAGTCTGAACCAGAGAAGGAATTATGGATCTTCTACTTACTTTTTTCCTACTCTCTTTCTCTTCCATCTATTTTATTTTGGTTAAAAGTGGGTAAAAGATCTCAGCTGAAGAGATGGGGACTGAAGTCAGTCAACAGTGGTAGATGGGTTCTGTACAGGTTCAGTTTTGGGCCCCTCATTGCAAAGGAAGACATTGAGGAGCTGGAACATGTCCAGGAAAGAGCTACAGAGCTGGTGAAGGGTCTGGAGCACAAGACTGATGAGAAACAGCTAAGGGAGCTGGAGAAAAGGAAGCTTGGCAATTTAGGTTCTCTACAGTTGCCTAAAAGGAAGCTGCAGTTCACACCACCCTACTTTTAGAAGATAAAGAAACAATGAAAGGTTACTCTGCACATCAGACATTTATGATTTAAAATACACTATAACATGATAGCATGCAGCAAACTTGCTTCTTGAGGTGGTATATTTTGAAAGTGACACCACTGAAAGTGTACTTCATGGTACAGGAGTAGTTTGGTCTCAGGCAGTTTAGGATATGGTGAGGCATAGATTCTTAACTTGGAATTAATTTTTCTTATAAAATATGGTTATTATAAATAGGAACAGCTTTTTGTGCTGTACAGCTAGGAAGGTCAGGTGCTGCTGCAGATGTCTCTGCTGCAGCAGAACAAACCAAATAGGCACCAGGACTGCCTGTCTGTCAAGCTCCCACCCTGGCCACTGTGGGAACTATCGCAGCAAGAAAGGACAAAGTAAAGGGCAGTGAAGGGAAGAGACCATGATAGGGAATCTTGCAAAGAAAAGGAAAAGTGGTCTGTCAGGGAATGGAAAGCAAAATCCCACCTGAATCTTTCATCCTGCATGCATTTCTCACAGTTCATGCAGCAACAGTTCCCACATTAGATCAGAGGGAGGGTGTAAGGTCGAGGGAGCCATGTGCTGTGCAGGCAGCAGCCGTGCTGCAGTGTGACAAATGAGTGCATCACAGCTGCTGGGGAAATGTGCCCTCATCTCTAGATCTCTTTGTCATCTCTTTATAAGCCTAAATCTGTTTTCAGTTGCATGTCACTAAATAGTTTGAAAACAAACAATTCTGCCAGCTTAGTATTGCATATGTCATTTAAATATGCCTTTGTTTAGACTGCACCCACAATGGCTCTGACCCTTCCACTCTGCTTTGTTGTATGTTGTGTGAGGGATGAAGGTTAGAAAGGCAGAACATATCTTTACATATGCATATGCACTTATAAATTCAAGAGTCCAGGAACCAAAGTAGTGGCATCCCTTTCAGTAAATATCCCAGGCTGTAATATATGCCCTACTGCTGCATATAGATAGTGGACAAAAATGCCCCATTCTTCAGGGCAATCCAGCAATCCATGGATAGTAAATTTCAAGCAGAATTAAAGAGAAGATTCTAACAGATTTCAAGTAAATTTTTGTCAAACGAGGGCTCACTGATTTACTCCTATTTATGACATTTCTGTCATGTTTGCATGAGCTACCTGTGCTGTAGGTCCTTCAAATGTTAAAGTATCGTGAAGTGCTCATAGCTACAGTTTGTTAGTAACTTCAACTCTGTGACATTCTTTAGTCACTACATTGTGTATTCTGTATTCATAAGCACACACCTGAATACTGTTACGTACATTAGACTGATGATATTTAGCTTGACTTTGACACTTCAGTATATGAACATGCTTTATGAAAGGCGGTCTGGGTAGAAAGCACCTTTATCTATTCACTGCCTACTTCCCTAAAAAGATGTTTATGACAGAAGAAAACTCAAAGGGAAATATCTTGATTTCTTCTCACAAAATAACTGTAGTGAAAAAAATGACATAAAGTTGGTAGAATCACGAGCATGTTGTAATATCAATTTTGTCTGACCTGCTGATTTCAAAACATTTTTATTGCTAAGGTTGGTATTGTTATAACCAGAACTTCACAGCAATGTAGTAAAGTTAAAACATATTAATTAATCAATGTTTAACAATGTGCAATATTAGCCATTGCTGAATTTGGGCCCTGTTTGGCAGCTTAAAGAAAGGTAGGAGATAATGAAATGCATGACCCTATAATAAGCACTATTTGTCTTTGATTTGTTTGTTGGGTTTTGTGTGATTGTTTTATTGAAAGATGATGTAATTTTTTTTTATCTGTTTGTATAAGGGGTAAGAAATAAGAATTTTGTAAAAAGGTCTCAGGATACACTAAGCAGAACAACAGGCTACTCACTAATCTCTCTGCAGAACAAAATTCCAGCCACAGCATCTGCTGACTTTCATCTTCTCTAGCTATTGCAGCTTTGAATGCTGCCAGCCCTGCCCTGACACCTAACCTCATTGACAACCCTCAACAATAAGTTCTGAATGTTAAACTGCATGGTTTGAAGCAAGTCCAAAAGGAATACTTTGCTATTGCCTAGTGCTTTTGCCCATCAGCTTTGAAATGGAAGAAAAAAGGGCAGAGACAGGGAAGGAACACTTGCATTTGTTTCATTTATTGCATGTGACAGTTGTCTTCCGATTCTGCTGACTCAGTAAGGTCATTTGTTTTGCACCCCTAATCAAAGCATATAAAAGTCTTGCAAGTATGAGTTAGTTACCTCTCCCAACACAGAGGCCAGGGAACCTGTGAAGTCTGTTGTAGGTTTCTTGCTGAAAGGGCAAATCTTCTAAAAAGTTTGTTTTGCCAATAGCTAGTTTTCTGCATTCCTGAAGATGTTATCTGTTCCTGCACAATTTTAGCAATGTCACCTGGATAAACCTCTACTGTGATACTTTTCATTGAATAGGAGCTGTAAGAAGTGAAGCAGGTGAAGCAGCCCTCAGTCCAAGAATTAAGTTGTTCTGTGTGGTTTAGCTCTACTACATTGAAGCTGCTTGCCTCAGTGACTCTGTATCAAAATTACAGAAATTTGTTTCAGAACTCTTGCATTTTTTTCTCTACTTCAACAGTTCCCCTCATTGTAATCTTCAAATTAGACATTTACAAGGTGTTCTGTGCCCAGACTCCATTTATTTGTGCATTGCAATATATATTTATGTCCCACAGACTGCAGGGTGCAGGGTAAGATCATGTTTTATCATCTTTATTCTTCCTAAAATAAGATAGAAATACTGTGAGCTGTTTTAAAACAAGGCTGAAGTAATTCATATGTGCAAACATAACATATATTAATAAAAACTATATAATTTGCATTTATTCAGTATATCTAAAGGTCTAATATAAAATGGTCCTAGGCAGAAAGAGATGCTTATTTTTAAAGACAGGTAGTAATGCACGGCACATACACGATGCCTTTCTTTTGCTTACAAGTAACAGATTATTTGCTTACTTATCAAAGGCAGAGTAACCAAGATGGAATATGTTGCATCCTGGGGGCTTTATTTTACTATCAAGAAGAAATTTTGAAGAAATTTAAATGTATTCACATTAACACAATAGGACAGATGCAAATACTAGGCTGAATCATTCTGATGCAGTTGTATTAGAGCGACCTTGCCATGACTTGGGTATGCCTGCCAGAGAAAATGCATCCAAGATGAAGCCTCTACAGGTGGCATGCAGAAAATTGCTATTTGCTCTTGTCTGACCACTGCAATCTCTGCAGCTAAGAAGACACTCTCAAAGACCCAAGGCTGACCTCCTTCCTGGCAAGGGCTGGGGGTACACAAATATGTTCAGAATCTAAGGCAAAAGGTTCAGCAGGGCATTGAACGTGCACTTTAACAGCAGAGGTGCAGGAAACACAGCAGGCTGACCCTCAGCACCCTTGCACTGCTCCCAGGTGCGCTGCTGGGTGCTTCCCTGCCCATGGCTTCCCAGGGCACCTCCAGGGACAAGGGCATGGCGAGTCCCAGAACAATCCTGAGTGAAAACTGGGGATACATGTTTTGGCCTAATTGATCAATAGCACACTGACAGAGAACACTGGGACTGTGCAAAGTACAAGTAGACCTGCTGCTGCTTTCCCCAGAGCACACACTTTTATGGAGCCAGGGCTACATATATGGGAATGATTTGGTCAATCTCACTTACATTTGATTCACATGTAAATATCATATAGTATACATGTATCTATAAACTTTTAGGGACCAAAATATTAATTTGGTATGGTGGGCACCATAGATCTGTTAAGTTTACCTGATAAGTCTTTGTCACCAAAAGAGAGATGAAGCTCTGTTCCCTTTTCTCAGGATACTCAGTGTTTATGACAACCTTTAGACCACACTGTGAACAGATCAATTTCATCAAACTAGCAGAAAAATAAGCTAATAGAATAGGAATAAAACTTTTCTGATCATTCAGTGTATCATCTCTGTTCTGATCACCCAGTCATGTATGGGTCTGAAAAATTAAAAAATATGTTGGAAAAGAGGAAAATAGGTAAGGGAAAAAATGAAAAAAAATCCAAGAGTGAGGTGATGAGTCAGTAGAAACATGCAGTCTGCAGAATATTCACAAGGTAATGACTAACAATCCATCTATGAGACATTTAATTCTTTGAATTTTGAGTTGAAAATCAAATTTCTGTTGTGAATATTAATCTCTATTTGTAAGGGTCACTTTTGTAAATTCACAGAAATAATCTGATGAGTAGCTGAAATGAGGATATCTACATCCATTGGAACATCAGTGTTCTAAAATAAAAGTCTGGACAAACTGCCTAACGACACTTTGGAAGTATGTAGTGTTGGACAGCCAACTATAAAAATAACTTCCTATATCTCTTCCTTACATCTAATTCTAATCCAAACCACACTTAGAAGAAGGATGTGTAATTGTAAATACTCAACTAGGCGGCAAGGTAGCACTGTCATTTAATATCTGAGCTGTACTGCAATGGCACACTTCAAGGTTCTTCTGAAAAAATATTTATTTTTTAAAAAGTTAGATCCTTACACAGTTGTCTGTCACAGACATCTTTTCATAAAAATCCTTTCTTTAGGATTTTTGCCTTCTGGGAAGCTGAGGCCCCAGAAAAAGAATGTAAACAATGGTTATCTGCTGCTGTGGAATGCAACAGGTGCACCTGTGATTGGCCCATGTTGGATGTGTATAATTAATGGCCAATCACGGACCGAGCTCTCACTGGGACAGAGTCGGAGAGAGCTCCTTTGTTATTCATTCTTTTCTATTCTTAGCTTAGCTAGCCTTCTGAGAACTTTTCCTTCTATTCCTTTTAGTATAGTTATAATGTAGTATATATATCATAAAATAATAAATCAAACCTTCTGAACAGGGGAGGTCAACATTCTCGCCTCTCTCTTCACCTGCAAACCTTGTGACCACTGTCACAGTTGTGTATCCACATAGCTCCAAGACTAGCCTAAAGATCTGAGTACATTTCTCACAGCTCCTATTTACAGTCACATATTTCTCCATCTCAGGCTGAATTTTTCCCCAAAATAAAGTCTTCTGTGGCGAGTGACAGAAAGTAATACTTTCAGAAACATTTGACTGACTGACATTTGCAAGGATGCTGTATACATGCATTTATGAATGCTGAGGGCCAAAAAGCTGGAGCAGACTGTTCTTTGTTATGAGACTGTGCTTATGGATTGCACCATGGGAAGGCAGCAGCAGTGACATTCACAGACCTGTCCTGTGCTGGGCAGGCTCACTCTTCTGATGCCTGACAAGGGAGAGGGCTCAGCCTCACATTGTCTACTGTGCTGTCTACTGTGCTTCTTGTAGTAACATTCCCAGTCACTCAGACATTAAAAATTATCCTCTTTCCCCTCAATGTTCTACTTAAGAACATTATTTATGGTATACCTTTCAATTCTATTTTAAATTTATTTCCTTGTTGAATTAAGATTGCATTCAGACAAAAAGAATGGAGGACAAGACACATACTTTGGTTGAAATCTTTTGATCCAATGATTCCAATGAATAATTTTTAACTTATACAGTGTAAAAAAGTGGTGCTGTTTATTTTTATGCTCCTTTGGTCACTCCAAGTAGGTTCTGCCACAATAAACAGCCAAAGGAAACACATTCCAAGTGAAAACTGACATATCCTCCAGTTCCCTTTGACATAAAACTGCTCAGACAATTTCTGGCTATACTTTTGCTAAACTCTGTCCATATGCTGCAGGGGTGGGAATTTTGAGTTATATGTAGCTGATGAATGGTTCAAGAAAGGTTGCTGTGCAGCTGCTCTTTGATGTGCCTGGTGACATCTCTGATGTGTCACTGTGATGGTTGAACCCCTCTCCTCTTGGAGAGGACAGAGGCTCGAGAGCCTGACATTGCTGGGTTAGCCTGAGAATCTCCTGTACATCCAGCCTAACTCTACCATTCAGATGAGCCTGTCTCTACCAATGAGAATTTAATATTTTTGCTTCCTGTAATTTTTTTCCTCAAAATATATCTATTGCCTGAATGAGAATCAGAGGTTTCAAGCCAGTATACACCCCATGCAATTAAAATCAGTAAGTGTTCAGCAAGTATTAGATCAACATGCTAATATGTTACTCAGCTGCCTAGAACCATAGAATGGTTTGTGTTGGAAGAGACCTCAAAGATCATTCACTAGTTCCAACCCACTCTCTTGGCAGGAACATCTTCTACTAGACAAGATTGCTCAGAGCCACACCTAACCTGAAACATTCTCAGGGATGGGGCATCTCCAGCTTCTCTGGGCAACCTCTGCCAGTGCCTCACAGGAAAAAACCTCAACCTAGTCTAAACCCACCCTCTTCCAGTCTAAAGACATTGTTCTCTCACTATGTGTCCTTGTGAAAAGTCCCTCTGCAGCTCTCTTGTAGGCCCCATTTAGGTACAAAAGGCCTGAACAGCCCCAGCTCTCTCAGCCTTTCTCCAGAGGAAGGGTGGTCCATCCCTCTGACCATCTTGGTGGCCCTTCTCTGGGCTTACAACAGCAGCTCCACATCCTTCCTGTGCTAGGGACTCAAGAGCTGGATGCAGCTCTCCAGGTGGGGTCTCACAAGAGTGGAGAGGCAGAAACACCTCCCTTGACCTTCTGGCCGCACTGCCTTTGATGCAGGCCAGGACAGGGCTGGCTTTTGGGGCTGCAGGAGCCCACTGATGGCTCTGGTGCAGCCTCTCACCCACCAGTACCCCCACTCCTTCTCACCAGAACTGCTCATGATCCGCTCATCCCCCAGCCTGTGCTCACATCAGATGTTGATCTAGGGGCATCATTATGACTCTTTCTGTACTAAAACAGCAGCTAGCAAGGTTTGCATACATATCCTGTTACAAGCAACTCAGACCCTGAGTGGGAATCAGTAATAAAAGTTTCATTGAGAACCAAATAAAAATACACCAAGCACAAGGGGCAGTGCCAGGAGCGTGGCTTGGTACCAGGGGCTCGTTCACAAAATGGTGGCTCTGTCTTTTATACACCTGGGAAATTGCGTTAGCCACATGAATATATATGAGCATATTTTAATATTTTCCTTATATATATACTTGGCCCCTCACAAAGTCTACCAGTTGACTCTCCTTTGTAGTCCATTGGTGGAGTCTTTCTCACAGTTTGATTGTTGGCGAGGTTTTACCATATTCCCCCAGGGACAGGCCTACCCCATTCCCAGCTGTCCCATGCAAGGGGCACGTGTGCACATAATGAGGGACAGAGCTCTCTGGGGCAACAACAGCGAGGGGAGAAGAGGCGACTGAAGGGAGATTGAAGGGGTCCAAAACCAAGCTACAGCAACAGAGTCAGATAGCAAAAGAACTTTAAACCTTCATAAACCTTTTTAACACACAAAATAATTTGTGGGAGCTCATCATAACTCATCTATAACATCTGATCTTGCTGCTTACACTAATGGATACTAAAACTGAGTACTTTGAAAAAACATCTTAAAGTCACTACACCAGATCAAAATTCCAAGTCAAAGATGGCAAAATTCAGTCAGCTGGTAAGACTTAGGCATCTCCTGTCTGAATTTGTGTTATATCAGCCATACATATTTGTAATAAAATAAATGGGTCTGGGAACAAGATGGTCAAGATTGAATGGGCTCTCTAGAGGTCATTTTTCCAAATCACATGTCCAAACAAAGTCATCTGGAATCAATTACAGATGGCAAGAGTGTCACAACTCCCTACAATATGTGGTTGTTTAACATTAAGACACCTCAGCGGTGAAAACTGTTGATGAAATTTTGAACAAAATAAGTTCAGGCAGCTTTTGAAGATTTCCAAAGATGGAGGCTTCACAACAACCCTGAGCAATAAATTCCAGCACTTGCTCACATTCACCGTGGAAAAGTGTGCTGCGGATCAGAGGGAACCTCTTATGTTTCAGTTTGTGCCCATTTACCCCGACCCTGTCAGTGGACACTGCTAGAAAGAGCCTGGCTTCATCCTCTGTGTTCCCTTGGCATTCAAATGTCAAGTCCCCTTTGAAGATCAGGCCCTGTGAATACAAGATTACTTGGAGACAATTTTACAAGGTCTTGTCCACCATTTCTCCCTGGTCAATTGACCTACAACAAATCCTCACCACCATATATGTTAGCCATGCTGGTCTACTTTAACTTATAAGGTTTCAGTTGGCTTATCATCAGTGCCTAGATAGAGCTCCAAAAAGCTGTTCTTTCACATAAAGGGTGACTCTGCACCCATAACTTCCTACCTGGTCCTTCCTAAAAATCTTGTGTCCCTGCACTGAAGCACCCTGTGAAAATAGTACCAATAAAATCAGTAAAGCTCACAACAGCCAAGAGATTTCTAGATTTTCCTATGTGTATTCCATGGCATCATTGATACCCAATGTGACACCCCAATCCTCTGACCCTGTAACCTCTAAAATGCCAGAGTTGTAGGCATACTCCTTAATGGTAATGTTCCTGGCAGCACTTTAAATTGAGACCAACGCCCAGAAGCAGCAAGGAGTACTTGTGGGCAGAAGGCAAAGCACAGTACTGAGTAATCTGGGAGTTTAGTATAGATATGCTATTTCTGTGTACTCTCTTAACTTATTAATATAGACATAGCCTCAGATTAACTTTAATCCAAATGAGGCAAAAGGGAAATTCCTAATTATTATTTTAATTGTTGCTTTAAGAGACAATCAAGAGCACAACTGTTCTTATTGCTCTGAAGAAGACCAACAGTAATACAACTTTGCATCTCAGACACTAATTATACACAACCTCAGACTATGTGCCGTCTAACCCTGAGGACAGTACAATCCCTTGCTTTGCATAAAGGCAACAATATTGAGATGAGGAAATTATTTTCCTGAGATAGTATTCACTTTAAAGATGAGTGTTTCTTTTAAGGTAAAGAGGGACGTCAAAGCTGTGGGAAAGTAAAAGTTTGGCAACAGTGTAGATTTATACTCGAATAATTTTTCTTAGATTTTTTTTATGCATGTAAACTTTTTCTTCCCTATTTTAGGAGATTTGAGAGGCACAGTCTTCTCTCTGTCCAGTTGAAAAAAATACTAACTTATTTTCAAGTCAGTTTAGAAGACCTTTTATGGTTACACTGCTAATCTGTCACTTAAGGCACAGAGTTAGCTGCTAGCTATGTAGGACACAAAGCTACAAGAGTGGCCACTCGCTTTGGCCTGTGTCAGAGCCCTAGTGAGCCCCTGGTTGTAGATTGAGATAGAAGAGGTTTCTCTTCACTCAGGTCTCTGTCTTAAGGCTATACATCTCCCTTTTGTATCTCTTTTTTTCTCCTGAAACTTTCAAAGCATTTATTTTTTATCCTGCTGAGAGGCTTTGAATAGCTCTGGCAGTGTTTATCCACTTATAAGCAGAGGGAGCTATACAGTTATTCTGCCACCTGTGGACATAGTTCAATATGGATTATAAAAAAATAACAGGAAAAAAATTAAATTCTGTGTCATTGTACACCTGAGAATCCATATTAGTCATATGATACAAACAGTGTAAATTGAATTAAGAACTTAGGGCAGCTTTTGTTTAATTACCTGAGAAACTCAAAAACAGAGGCACAGATCCTGACTATGTCCATGATACTTAGGTTATGTGCCAAGCTGAGCACTGTTTCACACCAATGGCCTGCATCAGGGAGGGTTGGCCATTGCAAGAGGCATGGTGTCTGAATCAAATGTGGGGTGAAGCATCCTCTGGCTCTTGGTGTGGTAGAGGGTCCTGCAGATATATCCAACTGCAAAAGTGTGAACATTCCATGGAATTTTGAGTCTAAAATGGTCACAAAGGTCACTCACACACCTTTGAGTCTAAAAGGTGCTCTTCTTGCTAACTAAGGAGCCAGAGGAGTCACTGGGGTGGGCTAGGGCCTAGATTGCACAGTAGATCCTGAATTCTGCTTGTAGGCTATGTTGGAAAACTAAGCAGTTTGTGTATCTCACTTCTATGCCCTATCACACATAAAGATTCAATAACTCCTGTGGAAGAAATAGAGCTGCCTAATATATCATAATTTCTCCCATTTTTATGTTTCATACCATGAGAGGGAGCAATAACAAATGAACAAACTACTGAATTTCTAACTTTTTACTGGGACTGGTTAAGAAGCCTTATCTCCTGGCAGCACTGAGTCACATGTGACCTGGAATTTTAATGTCCCAATACTCACCATGCTGCCTGAGAACCTCTAGGACAGATACAGTCAGTTGAAATGCTCTCCTAAGCAGTCCCTGGTTTCTTGCATTTTTTAAATGCAAGAAGCAAGGAATTGCCTCCAAGAAGGCCCTTCAAGATGGAATGCACTTTTCAGCTGCTGTGGTACAGAGTTCAGTGGTATTCAGAGCAACCTGCTTGCACTCTAGCATTCATTTGGGACCTAGCAAGGTGAAGAAGAGCAATATGGATAATTTAGTTGCATAGGAAAAGTGATCCTTCCCTTTCTAAAAATAACCTTTGCTGTCACAAATATTTCTGAATGACAAAATAACATATATCCACTTTGAGTTATGGAGAGAACCATAGAATAGTCCAGACACCCAACATAGTACTTTTCAGTTGAGATTTTTAAACCTGATCCTTTTTTCTAAAGTAAAATGTTAGCATAACTGACGAGGATTTCATTATCTGGCTCCCACAGCATGTTGTTTCTAGTTCTATAATGCAAACATCAACATCAAATAATAAACACCTAAAACTGCCTAAGAGGAAGAGAAATTCTTATAACAGGAAGATTTTGCATATTCAAAGGAATTTTTTAAAAATTTCCTTTCTGTGAGTATGAAATTTTCATTTGTTTTCCTTCCTACCTGCAACATTTAGCTGTTTCTAAAAAGGGAAGTGTCGCAGCTTCTTGCAATATGTGATTGTTTAACCTTAAGTCACCTCAGCTGTGAAAACTGTGGATGCAATTTGAAAAAAATGTTTTGAATGTGGCAGCACAATTATTTTGCAACATTTATAAATTTTTAATAATTCTCCTTCCAGAAGAACTGATATTTCTCGCAGCCACAGAATAATGAAACCAGCTGTTAAAAGGATGCAGTTTTGCTTGTGCTGTTTTCTCTGTCTAGTTAGCTAAGAGACTATGGTGTAGCTTAATGCCACAGAATAATTACAGTGATGCTTTAGGAAGTCTCAAAAAGCAGAGGCACTTCTCCTTTTACATGGCTGCTTTTGGGGAGGAGGGCATGCGTCCGTGTGTGAGGGAGCACAGCAGCATGATGGCAGATGGAAATAGAGTAAGACAGCCAAGAGAGGACTTGGACAATGTGCCACAGAGCTCAATAAATCTATATGGTCTCTTTATGCTCTGCAAGGTCATAGATGACACTGACACTGGTTTCCTAGCAACCCACTCTACTAACCTACTTTTGTCCCAATCACTGGAGAATGACTTTAATGCTCTGAGCTGTGTTTCAACATGTGGAGGAAAGAATCAAATTGACGCTGGTTAACCACTGATGTGCAAAATGCCAAAAAGCGTTTTACTGGTCCATCTCTCCTCTGTATGTCTTGCACACAGAAGGCTTTTTTAATAAAGAACAGCATTAAAGATCTCCTAAGTTTCGCAGGAATATTAATTTCATTTAAAAATGTAGACATATAATGTGAAAGGACACACGTGTTAGTTAAGCAGGCATATAGTACTAGATCCCAGTGGAAAAGGATTTACCCCAAACAGGAGAAGCTTAAGGTATTTAAAAATAAATGACTAAAAAAAGAAGAAAAAAGTAGAAACTAAAAATTAGGAAATTACAAAGTACTTAAATTATTAACATGGGTTTATTAAGCCGCAGATAATGTAGTCAATTAGTTACAAATGTTTAATGTACCACAGTAATTATTAAAAAAAAAATCTAAATTTCATGTACCTGCCATAAAAACCACATATATTTCATAGAGAAAACAGAGTTTTTAAACAAAAATAACTCACTGACATAACCATGTGGAATGAACTCTTTTTTGTAGCTAATAAGTAATATGGATATGGTGAATAGGATACAGCTATATCTTGTCAAAATAATGGTGTATTTGTGTTTTCCTCTTCAAAAATTTTACATAACCCAATTCTGAAACAGACGTCAAATGACACAGCAGAGTAAAAAAATGCAAAGCAAAAAATTCATTCAATGAATTTTGCCTTTTTCTCTGCTTGAGTAATGCTCCAAATTCTAACTAATCCGAATTTAATGATCATTTCTTTTAATTTTATTATTCAGATTTCCAATTCTTGACTCACAATATTCATTTTTCACTGGTTAACTGCAAATATTTATAAGAATCAGATGAAAAGGCTCTCCTGTGCTTTGGTAAAAAATATTCTCATCCAGCCATAGGATGTAAAACTTGAAAAATAACCATTTTATTTAACATATAGCAAATTAATACTTTCAGAACACACCTACTTATAAATCTCAGCTCTGATTTACATTTGGTAGGACTTCCATTTCAGACAGACTCAGCAACAGTGCTGTGCTTTAATCCCAGCCATCAACCAAGCCCCACACAGCAGCTCACTCCATCACTGTCCCACACAGCAGGGCTGGGCTGAGAGAAGCAGAATGGTAAAAGCCAGTGAAATCCAGAGAAGTAACAGGCTGAGATAAAGACAATTTAATAGGGAAAGCAAAAGTCACACATGCAAGCAAACCAAAATAAGGAATTAATTCACTGCTCCCCACAGGCAGGCAGGCATTCAGCCATCTCCAGGTGAACGTAACAGTGACTTGGGAAGAAAAACATCATCAGTCCAAATGTTTCCCCACTTTCCTCCCTTTTCTCCCCACTTTGTATACTGAGAATGATGTCATATAGCATGGAATATCCCTCTGGTCAGTGTGGGTCACCTGTTGGGGCTGTCTCTCATCCCAGGCTCCCATGCAGCCCAGAAGAGACCTTGACTCTCTGTAAGCACTACTCAGCAATAACAACCATCTCTGTACCCTGTGCTCAGCACAAATCCAAAATGCAGCCCATACTAGCTACTGTGAGGAAAGTTAAGTGTTCCCCAGCTAAAACCAGCACAAACAGGCATGGGATGTATGCCCTTGCTTCCCTAGACTCAACAAAACTTGAAAAAACTTGTGCCAACACCTTCTTAGCCCACTACCAGAAAAACACAGTGGATGTATCACTGGATCACTACTGAATATTTTGGTGATCTACTTGAGGGACACTTACTGAGCTGAGATGGAGCACTTCAATTGTGCTGACACAGCACTGGTCTCCTCCATGACAGGCATTACGATTAGCATGAGAGAACAAACACAGTAATTGCCAAAACCTTGGCTATCACCCATCAACACACACAGAAGACTGGCAGATACAAGGAGTGGGAACTGAAAGATTATGAGATCATAAACCACATATGTAGTGTCCTGCCCCCTGATTGAACTGAATGTGTCATGAAGACTCTCCTAAACAGTTTTGGCTGTAAGTGGCATTGTGAGGCCATAACAAATGCAAAGTCCACTGATAGGAGTTCCCCACATAGGGTTTGGAGAGCGGAGAGACATGGAGATTGCCAGTGCAGTAACTCCCTCACTGTAGGGCAAGGCCCCTCAGAATAACTTTGCCTCAGTTACACAGGATCGTTCTTAGGTGGGAAGAGTCTGAGCTCACATAAAAATAACTTCTGTCACTCTCATTTTTACCCATTTCACAGTGCATTCATGTTGATGATGTGGTTTGAGGTGCTTTTTTCTGGTATGCCCAGCTGTCATTTATAACCTCAGAATAATGGCATTATGTAAACTGAGGGGAAGTATTGGAAGTTTTTAGGCTAGTCTCCTCAGAGCAGGAAAGGTGAAGAGTGGCTTTTTCAGTATCTTAATATCCCGAAGGACTTCATAACCTCTCTGGAAGCCTCTTCCAGTGTTTGAAAATCCTCATGATGATTTTTTTTCCCCCCTTAAAAATAATAAAATTTTCTCCATGCTACAAGTTTTTGGAAAAGTCTCAGCTCATGAAGAGGAGTGAGTCCTACTCCTTCAAGAAATTTTCTAGGAATGACAGCTAAATTAATGCAGACTATATGTGTGGATGTGCTTGTTTAGTGATGAAGGAAAAGTGCTAAATGAGAAGCTGAGCCTGAGCACAGCTAAATTGTGTTGGCTAAAGTGTTTCCCAATTTATAAGGGGAGATTTGAGAGAATTATTGTCTCTATACATGATTAGAAACAAGCAAACAAACCCCAAAACAAAGCAAGAAACAAACTAAAACAGAAAAAAAAAATTTAAAATACTGCAGTAAATATTCTACAGAAGCCTGCAGAAAACAAGAAAAAAACCTAAGCTTGAGGGATATGCAGTGCCTCTTGAGAAAAAGTGAAGGAGAGGGATCCTGAACACAACTGGAGCTCAAATCAGTCTTGATGAAATCTCCTCACACTAAATTCTAGAAAATAAAATCCCTTAGACACTGTTAAGCAAACAGACTATACCAATGTCCTGGTTTGACCCGGAAACAGGATTTCTGGGATGCTGTAGATAGGGCCAATGAGTGCTCAGATTTGAATATTGCCATCTGGCCCAACCACTGGGCATTGGATCCACCTCTGAGAACACAGGGTAGAAGCAGGGCTCTCCCCTGGCAGTTTCTCTTTGGATTTCCGGCGGGAAGGAGCTGGGTCTCTCCCCGGCCCAGTTGCTGGCTGGGCGGGGGCAGGGGAAAAGCCATGCGGCCCGGCCCGGGAGAGGTAGGCCTGGCCCCCCCAAGGGTGGAAGGAAGAAGTAAAGAAATGCCAGGAAGCAATGGGCAGCCTGTCCCCCCCCCCTTGGAGACAGACAGAGAGAGAGAGAGTGCAGCCTGTGTTTGTGGCCGTTACCTTGAAATTTAGTAAACATGTGCTGGCAGCAGGCAGCCCAGCTGAGGAGATGGGGGGGGTGCAGCCAGGAGTCCAGCCGCTTGGAGGAGTTTTTAACCCTTCTGGGACAATGAAAACCTTACAGAACATTAACCCTTCCTAGACGAGGGATAAGAGTGGAGGAGGATGAAGGAAATGAGCGAGTGATGGAAGTCTGGACCAAAGAGAGAGTGAGAGATGTTAGAAGAATGGAGAAGATGGAGTGGCATTTTATGCTGGACTCTTTTGTGTAGCCATGGACAGAGCCATGTTTCCATGTGATACAGAGACTGAGTCCAGGGGGAGAAATGTCCCAGAGCCAAAGAAGATTCAGTGTGGGTACCCCTTGGCCCCAGGGGGTATATAAAATATGGGGGGGACAGGTGTCCCAAAGGTGAGATACTGTGCTTTTCTGGAACTGGACAAAGCATCCTTAAAAAGACAACCCTGGAAGCAGCCCTGATCCCTGTTTGGTGGTGAGAGCACTGGAACAAGGACGGAAGAGGCTACCACGACACACGGAAGGACTCCCTCTCCTCTTGAGGAACTGAAAGTTTGAGTGTTCTAAAGGGTGGTGCTGGACCCAGAACTGGTGATTTTGGAGGATATATTGTATTGGGAATTAAGGGGGGAGGAGGAGGAGAGTGTTTTTGTGAGGTTTTCATTTTCCTTGTGTTTTTTTTTTTTTTGCTTTTGTGTGTAGTTTAGTAATTGTTTTTTGTAGTTTAGTCAATAAACTTTTCTTTTTTTTCCAAGTGGGAGCCTGCTTTGTTTATTCCTGGTCAAAATCTCACAGCAGACACCAGAGAAGGTGTATTTTCATGGGGGCATTTGGCCTTGTGCCAGTGTCAAACCATAACAACCAAAACCAGACCATACCAAAAAATGCATCCATTCCTATCCTCAGTCTCTTCTACATGAATCTGATCCCATCTCCTTACACCTCAAAGGGCTGGACTCAATAGCCTTTCTTTAAGACAGTTTGATGATATTATACTTTTATTTGCTACAGCATTTTATTGCTTTCTCTGTTATTTCAGCTTCTAAAAACCATACTTTCAGTCCTACAGGCATTTGATTTGGTTTCTTTAGATTTATTTTCAAATAATGCAGTTGTTTGTACTCATACTATCTGTATGTTAGCCAACCATACGCTGGTAAACACATGCTGGAAAACAGCTGTCTTTTGAAACCCAAAAGGGTGAAAGTAAGGAAGTTTCACTTTCAGCTTAGTTACTCTGCAGATTTATATAATCAGTCAGGTCTACTTGTCAGAACTGTAAATTTGTAACCAAGAGATAATAGAATGTCTTATGAAATTCCCTGGAAAGAAGTTTCTTTCTGTAGACTGAATTAGTATTTTAAAGAACCTATAGAACTTGTTGCCTAAACCACAAAGTCATCCTGCCAATTTTTCAACATTTCCTAAATTCATTTCCATACATTGGTTAAATGCAAATTGATTAAGGCACTCTGAGTATAATTTTGATTCCAGTAGAACTGAAGCTCATGCAGAGTTAACTCACTAGCCCTCCCTAGTGTAATAAATATTAGAATCTATGTGTGTTAAAAGATATTAATGTTTTCAGACAGTTTTCAACACTTGCATAACTAATAAGTAATACTAATAAAAGTAGATATAACTAATAAAAGATGGAATAATCTTACCAAGAGTAAGGAGTGAAAGAAAATTTTAACAATGTTTTCGATGTGTTTGCTTCAGGTATGTGTACACATTTCTGTAAACACACCTATAAACAACGTAAAACACCAAATGGGTATGTGGATCTATGTGGTCTATCTCCCACTTCTCTGTAGATCAAGTGGCAGACAGGCAAACATTTTTTCTCAGAGAAAAATTTATCTCACTTTGTATTTGCAATAACCACAGAACATTGACTTAAACAGCTACAGCTCAGCTGGATTGCAATTTACCCTTTGGTAACTTCAAATCTAAGCCAGATACAGGTGGATGGACACTCGCAGGAAAAGACAGAAGACACTTGGTTGGTGTGTTAATGGGCAGAAGAGTTAAATTCCACAAAAAATATTATGTAAAGCATGAGCTGTACTTATGGCTGTCATGCCTTGCCTTTAGATTCACAAAGTGTAGGTGCTAAAATGAGACAAAGCTGCTACCATCACTTGTAAAACTTAGATACACTTCTTGATCGTCTGAGAAGAAAGCAGATTGTTCATCAAATTTTCCCTCTTCTCAAACTGAGAAGTGGAAGCCAGTTTTTAGTTTTTAAAGGAATTAAGTGGCTGGTGCCAGAGATAACCAGTCCTAGAAAAGCCCTCCAAATTGTTTATTTTGGCTTTGGCAGCTGCGAAAGGGATCCTCCTCAGAGACATTGAGCGTGGTTCCTTTATCTAGTCTTGGCAACAGCTTAAATATCCTTCTCCCATCTGATCTTCCTTTTCTTTTGTCTTTTTATCACCTGACCTCTGATACTATAGGTATCACTGCCCAGATATTTCATCTGTGATAGGAGGGGTAATGCAGATAAAGTAAGAATCTGAACATATCTGCAGCTGTTTTTAGAATCCAAAATTTTCCTATAGAGCTGAATATATCCAAAAGTGTTCTGCAAATATAACCTAAAATTAAATCCAACCTTCTACTCTATGTTTTCTTTCTTCATGTGGGTCTTTTGTCTTTGATTGTTTGTTTGTTTGTTTAACATTAGAGAGAAAAATTTCTCTGGGACGAACATCTATGAAGAAAAACTAATTTTAATTAGAGACTTTTTCCTCAACTTTTGTTGGGGTTTTTCAACCACTGTAGCTGCATCAAATAATGACCTTTAAAATTTCTTAACTGTGTTTGAACAAATGCAGCATATTATCAATGATGGAGAATTACATAAAACCATAGGATTTTTTTAAATATACAACTTGAATGTAAAATATAATATTTTTAATGTAATTGTATTTGCCAAACAAGTAAGTAAATAGTAATTTATTTAACCTTTCTATGCTGTCAATAGTTCCTATAATACATTCAACACTAAGTCAATCCAGGCATACTTTAGTTAAACTCCATGAAAACTTTCTGTAAAACCAATTATTCTTCTCCACCCATGAGGCAAAATCCATCTCTCCAATCAGCAGCGCTGAACTTCATTTGAAAGTCTCACAGAATAACCCATGAGACAGTAGACATACATTACTAAACATTGTATTTAAAAATATGCCAAAATTAGCACTTTTATCTATAACTCCATCTAGCAGCAGAGTATGGATCAAAATTCCTTTTGGCCAATTATCCCTTATATATCTGACCAAGGTCAACCCATATCTGTGAACATATGCACTGCTACCTACAAATATATGTTACTACATAAAAATACAGATTATGCACAACATATGGAAAGAATGTTTATATACACAATTATGCATGCATGTCAGTAAGAATCTTTACCCAGAAAGAATTTCACACACATAGAAAAAGTGTTTTTGTGCATTCTACACCAGCAGATATTTATTAACATTTTCCCCACTCCATATTAGTTAGTCTGTTAAGAAATTACATGGTACAATTACTTTTTACAGGTATATTGTAATAATGTCTGACTGTAAAATGAGTATAATGGCATTCAGTTAATATGCATATACTTAGAACAATATAAACACTTGAAATACAGTAAGCACCAAAATTTTGGTGAAGGGGGCAGGAGGGTAACTTGTCTGTGCAAGAAGGGCATAATCAAATTGACAGCTTACAGGGTGTGCATGTACATGCACAGCAAGTTTAGCTTTATTTTTACGTATAACAGCTAATCAGCCTTGTGGGATGTTACTTATTTTTCTAATCTTCACAGAAGTGTCCAATAGAAATGAAGGTCTACACAAGTTTACGCGAAACCTGGATTTCACTCGTCTGCTGAAACACTGTGGTCATGGTTCAGGACTGACATTCCCCTGTTTGTGTGTTGCCAGTGAAACACTCCAAACCATGTGCTGCTCCCTCACACTTCCACCCCCTCCCCCATGCAGCATGCTTTGAGTAGGTCTAAAAGATTATATAAACTCATATTTTTAGTCAAGACATCAATGAATCCTGAATTTGCTATGCGTTGACTATGTTTTCCATGTATTTATTGGTACTGCTTCTTGTTTTTAGTGTGCTGTAAAATCTTCACAAATGTCTCATTTTTGAATGAACAATAAATAAACAGTAAACCTAGAATAATAACAAATAAAAGAAATGTAAATTTAGGATGACTCATTGTCATTGACAACCTTACATGTGTATTTCCGCCTTAAATATTCAGAGAATTTTCAAAAACACCCCACATGTAATCACCGAATTCTGACCTGCCTACAGCTAGTATTTTGGCTCCTTAGTAAAACTCAGGATTGCTACTGAGTTGTGCTGGACTTGCATTTCACTTCCAGCCACTCCTATGATAGTTAGAAGGAATTAACATCTGGAGTTTTCTTCATAGACAATCAGTAGTGGAGATGGTTACTCCATAGCTGTTCTCATTGTAATAATTACTTTATAGTAGTCCCCAAAATATTTTAAACCAAACCAAAAGAAGCTTTTACATTGAAAACCACTGGAAATTTTTGTCTGTAAAATTTTGGTTTTCAGTTGAGACCTTGTCCATTTTCCTATCAACAATACGTGATTTGCCCTGAGCATCCATGAAGCAGTGTTTAAGGAAGTAAGGGTCAATTCAAGCAAGGCAAGTAGCACTGCATGATCCCCCTCATGGTCCTCAGCCAGCTCATCCCACCATGGAAATGCATAAATTTGGTCCATGAACCTGTTAGCCACCATGTTTGGCTGGTCTGTGAACTCAAATATGCCTGCTTGAAGCTGGCTTTGATCTTTCTGGCAGATCACACATTATAGACATATGCTATAGGAATAGCTAATTTTCAGTTTGAAGGAATCAAGGGCAGAACAATAATTAAATCTGTAGTAATATATCTGCTGAATTCAAGGGGACATAGCTGATGGTACCCTTTTAACCTAAATATCTGGCAGTTCATGTACTAATTATTTCTTGAAGCAAGAGCCTTTGCTGAATGCCATTCTAGGTAATACCTAAATCAAACCATTTTTAGTATGCCAAACATGCTGTTGATAGTACACAGGAATTAAAATATACAATTTAACAATACACACAGTGCAAAATGTCACATCTTAATGTGATTTGGAACAGAAACTCAAACATTGTCATTGACAACTGAAAGCATAAAAACCCCTGGTATTTGGTGGCAAGTCAGACACAATTTTGGCTGTGGATTCTGTTTTCAATGACTCACTAATCTTGGTCTGGTCAGACACTTCAAAGCAATCATGAATTAGATGTCAAACTAAATTACATATGAGATCAATGCATAGAAACTGCCTTTTAGATGCAGACAATCAAAATGGTTAAGTAGGTTTGCTGGTTTTTAAATGCCATGTTTTCTAGATTTTTTGCAAATTCAAATCAGTGCTGCTATTAGATCTCACATCACAATGGAGAAAAAAGAAAAAATATTTAAGGTATTTGGCATTCTAAATGTACCCTTTTTTCACTCAGAAATTCAGCTTGATTTTACTTTAGGCCAAAAAACACCAAAAAGTTACACAAAAGCTTTTGTATATCCCAATGTTATGCTTTCACATGCGTGTTTCCTGAGATGAGCAAGAGCAGGGAATAAATTTCAGTTGGCATATTACTTTTTTTCTGACATTTCTAGTTCAAAACAGAAAACCAAATGTCTGTGTAATTGCTTTGGACTGATGTTTTCCTTTACTCTTATATGTGTATCTTTTTATGAACAAAAAAGGTTTGATTTGTACAGTGATGTTTAAATCTTTAAAGAATTTATTTTCTTTAGTGATTTTTGAGGATACTTTGATGATGATAAATGTAGAGCACACAAGAACACTCATCAAATGTTGAATTCAGTTTAACTTTATTCTTTAAAAGCTCACCTTTCTGAATCTTAGAGAAGTTGCTTTTTGTCAAAGGAAAACTTTTGTTGGTACCGTATATTTCAAAGTTGTCTCAAGGGGTGAGAAAACAGATAACCTAATTGAGAATTGAAAATAAAAACAGGGTTTTAGAACAAATACCTACTTTGTATTATATTGGGGTAAAAATTAATTTGCTATTGTGCCTTTTCTTCATGTAACTGATTTTACACTAATTATTCCCCATGAAAATTGCTTAGGTGTACTTTTAAGAACGCTTTTTCAAATTTAAAATGCTTAGGAGTTTTTCTTGATTAGGTAGAGGTTTAAATTTTATCAAATTGAGATACTCTTAAGACAAAATAAAAATGTTCAGAAAAGACTTTAAATAAATTTGGTTTAAAACAGATTTAAAGCCGCCTCAAAACAGGCATAAAACACAGATAAATTTAAAGCCATCACATACCAGACTTGTAAACTGAGTGGTTCCTGTCCTGAATAGGTTAATGGTTACCATTTCGGCATAAACATGGTGCCAAATATTCTGGGAGATACCTTACACCCCAAGAGTTTCACAACATATTCTTCCTGTTTGCAGAAGCTATTTGTGTTTATGTGCAGGGATTCTTTTAAGTGTCAATTAAGTTTGCATATGTCCTGGTTTAGGACAAATTAGGGGAAATCTCCAAAAGGGAGCCCCCCAAAACAAAACAAACCTCCAACCACCCCTCCCCCAATACCGGGTTCGGGAAGGAATTTCTCGGAGGAGCAAAGTGGAAAACAAAACCTATTTATTTACAAGTAACAAAAGAACACTCCCCAACACAAGAAAAGAAAAGAAAACAAAAAACAGACTGTGTTGAGAGGGCGCCACTCTTCTTTGCAAGCTTCGGGTGTCCTGGAGCTCTCAGGTCAGGTCCGGAGCCGGTCCAGTATCTTCAGGGGAGGGTAAGAAAGAGGGAACAAGAGAAAAGAAAAAAAACAGCGCAAAAAGCAGAAAGCAAGCAAGCAAAGCGGCTAGCCAAGCCAAGCAGCAAAAGCAAAAAGCCAAAGAGGCCTGGTCAAACCCTCCCTCCTCTCTTCCCCGCCCCGCCGCGGCAAGACGGCTGCGGGGGGGGGGGGGGAGAGAGAAAAGGCACAGCTGCCAGACACAACACAAGATATTGGGATAAAGGCTGTCAACCCACGACAGCATAACAGAGCAATTCTTCTCTAGCTGCCAGAGAGTTGCATCTATGGTCTACCATAATCAATGGAAGCCTTCACCTACACTTCCAGGATACTGCAGATCAAACTTCAGCTGAAGGCAAAAATAAATTTGCTCCTTCTGAATGAGTGATGAGATATAAGATAAGTTTTGTCAGGGTTTTTGTCCAAAATCTTCCAAAACCCCAAACTCTTAGGTTGAACAAAAATTAAAAAAAAATCTTCACAAACCTTTGGGAAGTCTTCAGGAAAAAAAAGTTACATTTTTGGTACATTACTGGACACTGAAGTATACTGAACAACCGCTTTTCTATGTAGCTGTATTTCTCTCTGTCATGTCATAAACATTTTCTTTATGCTTTTTTAATGCATTTTCTTTCATCAGAGGCATTTTTTATTAGTCATGTCTAAACGTGTGTGCTGACAGACCACGTGAAATATTTGAACCAGCTGAGCACAGATGTAGACTTAGGGCTCAAATTCAGGTTCACAGTGGCAGTAGGAGGGCAGTAAAACAGAACAGCATTTTGCGCTTAAAAGGACAAGCAGAAGAGAACAGCACAACATTGAAGAGGTAGATAAAAAAATCTAACTTAGGCAAACATAAGTCATGACAACAGCAATTGGGATGCCAGCTCAGCTCTGCTAGTCTGCCAAAGGAGAAGCTGTACAAAATAATAATATTTCACTTACTCAGAATTAGGAGTCCAAGAGCAACTACCTAAAAAGGATACAGGATGTTGAAGACAGACCCAAAGAACCACATAAGGACTTCCAATAAAGACACAGCCAGGTAAAATAAAGTAATACATGTACATCAGGTAACCAGGGATCAGTGTTCACAGTGCTCAGTTCAGTCACAAGTCCTATGTTAAAGTAGCAAAGGCTACTTTGAGACTTGTGGGTGGTCTGCACATTTTATAGACAAGTCCTCATGGAACGTTTATTGGGAAGTTGCATTTCCTCCTTCAAAGAGCTAATTCAGCCTACAGCAAGTTGTTTTATATGCAGAGCCTTCTGACTTCTGAGGTTATCTGTTGTATCTATAGTCATTTATTGCGTTGGAAAACTGATGGTATTTATGCTTAGCTGTTGTTTAAGCCACTTGAAGACACCCAGCCATCAATTCTCAACCTAAGTTACTCCAGTGTTCGACTTGAGGTATGGAGCATCAGGCTCATGTCCCAAAAGTCAACAGACTAAGCCAGGGAGCCTGGGCTTCCTGATAAGTGGAAAACAAGTCCAGGTGAAAGAGTCAAATGCCACAAAGCCATGAGATACAAAACATTGTGATGATGTCATATCCGGGCACCAGTATGGCCAAAAAAAGTTCACCAATCTATTTGGTGCTACCACATAAGCTCACAGTTAACTTACAAAGGACTGAAATCTTGCTACCACTCATGGTGTTTTCTAGTACTTATTTACCAGTTAAATTAAACTTGTCATTAATCACTTGTGTAAGATTTATAACAATCAGTTGATTAAGCTATCCAAACATGGTCTTGGATTATTAACTGACTTAGTTTCCTCTCAGAAACGAAGTCAGAACTGTGGTCACATGACCACATTTACAAAAATATCACAATTTTAAAAAGTGGGGGGAAAAGAGCAACTATTATCCAGCATCTGAAGCCAGAGTAATACATGTGAATGGGCATTTCTTTGTATAGACAGATGTGTTGCCAAACTTTTTCAGCATAACCTTGCAGTGTTCTTTGTAAATACCTCTGTGCTTTGGGTCCCCTGAACACCTAAGTAAATCTCTTTATAGCAGTACAGTTCATTCAGGAAAAAACAAATTCAGGAGCTTGAGGAGAAAAAGGTGCATTTCAGAGCCTAATTGCTTTTGTTTCTAAGCTACCTGTATAAAGTGCATGGTCTCTGAGCTCTTGTCATTTATCCTGTCTCCTTTCTTCTTTCCCCTCTGAAATTTGTTCCACAATAAATTTTTTGCTAAATCCAGATGCCTCAATGGCTGTTTGAACTGTGATAAGTAAAGAAATAAGACCAAATCACTTATTTGTCAGGCATACTGTGTTTCTCACAGAAAAAAATTATAGACTCTAGTACTAAATTGTCATTGATGAATACTGAAATAATTCAAAATAAAGGATATTCAGTTTGAGATTTATAATGAGGGAAAGTTCACTAGCTCATTTGCTGTTAAAATAAGCTTTCAAAGGGTTCGTGAATCTATAACAGAATCAATAGTATCTTATTTACCTAGTTGAGAATTGGATACATTGACTTAATTAGTATGTACCACTGTACATTCAGGTGCATAGTTAAATAACAGTACAGAATAAACCTAGACTGATTTTAATTTCATTTAAACAAAACAAAATTAATGTAAAACAATAATATTTCAATTAGCTTTAAGAGTATTTTTGCCTTGGAAGTGTTATATATGTTCACTATAAAAAAAAATATTTGTTTTTTAAAGGCAGTAACTAAAACAGAGACATGTGATGTATTTAGAATTGTATAATTCTTTAAGACATAGCTACTCCAAAATAAATATTAGATGCAAAATATTTTATTATTTCTACAGCTATGAAAATTATATTGCTAGAAAAATTGCATAATGTAGTCAATCAGTCTAGCCCAATCTTCCCATATGTGTTTATGGAGATTCTGGAGCTCTGGACAACATCTAATAAAATCTGGTTTAATGCATGTGAGGACAATAGAACAATCACTTTTCATTCAGCCATCTACTGCTGGCTCCATCCACATGTGGCCTTCCTTTAACAAAGGTACATTAAGTATTTATTCAGGGAAATATTTTACATTTTACTTTTTTTTCCTGAAAACTAGTTTGTTGGGAACTAACAAACTGCTAGCCCCAACTCTGACTGGGAAAATCGTGGAAAAGATCCTTCCAGAAACTCTGCTAAGGCACATGGAGGATAGCAAGGTGATTCATGAGAGACAGCTCAGCTTTACCAAGAGAAAATCCTGTTTGACCAGCCCAGTGGCTTTCTAAGGCATGGTGATTACATCACTGGACAAGGGGAGGGCTACAGATGTCATTTATCTGGACTTCTGTGGCTCCTTTGACATGGTTCCCCAAAATATCCTTCTCTAAATTGGTGCCATATGGGTTTGATTGGTGTACTTTTCACTTGGTAAGTTGAGTTGGCTGCAGAGGTGCATGCAGAGGCCAGTGCTCTAAGGTGTCGTGGTAGACACTGATGACAAGTGCTGTCCCTCAGGGATCTACACTGGATCTGGTCTATTCAAAAAGTTCATAGTGCCATGGACAGTGGGATTGAGTGCACTCACAGCAAGTCTGGTGCTGACACCGAGCTGAGTGGTGCTGTTGAAACAGCTGAAGGTCGGGATGCCATCCAGAGGGACGGCACAAGCTCAAGAAAAGGGCACAGGGAACCTCCTCTGGTTCAACCCAGTGGAAGGTGCTGCACCTGGATAAGGGCAACCCCACCATGAGCACTGGGGGGGGATGAAGAGATTGACAGCAGGTCTTTGGAGTTGGAGGTGCTGGTGGACGAAGGGCTGGACAAGAACCAGCAGCGTGTTTGCAACCCTGAAAAGCAATTGCATCCTGGACTGCATCCAGCCAGGGAGTGAATTCTGCCTCTCTACCAGCTCTGGGATCACCAGCACTGGAAGGAAATCAACCTGGTGGAAAGAAGGAGTCCAGAGGAGGCCCCCAGGATGATCAGAGGGTTGGTGCACCTCTCCTACAAGGATAGCCTGAAAGCATTGGGAGTGTGAAGCCTGGAGAAGAGAAGGCTACCGTACTTTTAGTACCTGAAGGGAGCCAAAAAAAAAGGCTGGAGAAAGACTTTTTACGAGGGCACATAGTGATAATGGGCAATGATTTTGAACTGAAAGACAGTAGGTTTAGAATAGTTTCTAGGAAGAAATTCTTTGCTGTGAGGTAAGTGAGGTAGAAGAACAGGTTGCCCAGAGAAAATGTGGATGCCCCTTCTCTGGTTCAAGGCCAGACTGGAAGAAGCCCTGAGCAACCTGGTGTAGAGAAAGGTGTGGTGTGGGTTCCTGCCCACAGCTGAGGGGTTAGAACTAGATAACTTTTGAGGTGTCTTCCAACCATAACCATCGTATGATTCTCCACAAGCTTCAGTGAAATCTCAGCTTTGGCAGGAACAGCTCTGGAATAATTTTCTCCCCTCCTCCTCCTCTGTCCTGGTGTCTGTAGGGCTGTTTCTTTCACTATTTCTCTCATAACTTCTACCAGCATTTTTAATTCTTTCTTTAATATAATATCAAATGATAATACCACCTTGGCTGAAGGGCTCAGGCAGGTCCTATGGTGTGTCCAGTGGAGATGACTGGAACCCCCTGTGCACAGGGAAGAGTCTGGCCTCTCCTCAAAGAGCTCTTAACCCTCTAGCACCTGGAAAACAACGGGTAATACAGATAGGTTTATATTATTCAACACCTAAGCATACCAGAAAGGAAATAAAATAAATTGAATTTTTAAGAGCTATAGCTAACTATTGGAATAATTTGCTTTATGGCATTACAAGTGATTTATTTACTGATTGAAACTACTAAAGCATATTTCACTGCTTATCTGAGACCATTCAGCTTCACTGCATATTACCCCAAATATTTAACTATTTTTCTTAAAGCTAATAGTAATGGTTTCATTGTTCCGATAGCCTGAAAATAAGTGTGCTGAATATTTGCCATTTCTGGGAGAGTTTATTTAGGACCAGTTACAGTAGTTATTAAGTTATGAATAAGTAGCAATTACAGTTGTGTCTCATATCAGCAAGGTACCATTTTGTGCAAACAGCTTTCAGCAGTGGAGTTTTGTTGCTAATTGTCCTTTCTCAACAGGACAAGTGACACACTGACCATGGTCAGCTTGAGCTACATAGTTTCTGTAGCACTTAAGTCTCGCCTTAACCAACGATGATTGCAAATGATTCTGAATGTCCAACAGCAGAACATCCTTCAGGCAATGAATTTTGATTGTTCTGCTCATAAGAGACTTGAAAATATATGAAAAGAGGAACTTTAAATGTCCCCTGATCCTATTAGAGGGTCATTATTCCAGGTCATGAATGCATTGCATTGTTAATGTACTATAATAAATGCTGACAACTATAAAGTACCAATCATGGAGAGAGGAAAACAACCACCTAGGTTATATACTAAATGATTCATTTACAAAGTAGTGCAGGAAAAGTTGGGTATCTTTTTGTTCATGTCTTGTATAAAAGTTTAGATCTTGACTAATTGAAAGGAACCTTCTGTAGAGTTTTGGGTATTATTTTTTCTTGCAAATCTTTTGCAAAGGAGCTGTCCCAATAGCAGCAGGTCAAAAACTGTTTTAAGACAGTATCTGGGCTTTCCTTTCTAATGTTTTTGCTCCACAAAAAGTCCCATTTTTTTTATTATAATGCTACTTTCCCAGTCTGATTAATGTGCTAAAAAGACTGGCTATACCCAACAGTATAGTATCCTTTTCATCATAGCTACACACTTTAAACATATCATTTTTAAAACAGCACAGCTGTTCATTCTAGTGTTTTGGTCTCAAGGACAGACTTATTTTTCTTCTTGGAACACTTTCTAATTTACTGACATTGTCCTGAATCATACTTTGAAAATGTTCCTCATTTCTTATTAGTTGTTGAGAGCAAAACCAGATATATTAGAAAAAGGGCTTTTTCTGGGCTTTCCCACTACGAAACAAAACAGGCAAATATTGATAATAGAATTAGGAGTTGAAATGCAAGGCTGTATTCTAATTGTTGAACAACCATGTCTTTGCTTCTAGTTACAGTGGCAGCCAAAATCTATGTAAATTAAATTTAACCCTCAAGTTTTCCTTTATTTAACTGGATGAAGTCAGTACAAAACCCATTTCCTTCATAGGCCTTACAGAAGAGTGCAAGTATGACTCCAGGATGCCTGTGCTTTCACTTAATATTTGGCTTTAGGAAATATTAAGAAACAATAGACATCTTATTTACAATGAATGAATATTTCATTGTTTTCTTGTTTGGGGGTTTTTTTTTATCCCCCAGATCTGTGCAAAAGTCCCCTTTCTCTCTGAGGCTCCAAGCTGAGTTTTGCAAAGAAGTTTAAATTTGTCTCTTGCTTTTTCTTGCTACATCAGACTGGGGTGTAACTTCATTTCTATCATCTAGTTCATCACGAAGGGCCTCCAATTAGAATTTCATCTACCACCTATGTCTGTTTCAAACCTTTTCTTAAATCAGCTTGATAAACATGTTTCTGAAGTGTTAATTTGGAGGATAAAAAGTATCTCCATCATTGTTATCTTGCACAAAAACATCCAGAAAATTTGCTTTCAAGGATCAAGTCTAATAAATGACACTGTAATCATATAGCAAGTATACTTTTAGAGCTCATAGGAAATGAAAAATTGCGAGGTGTAATAAAAAATTAATGTATGCAAAAAAGGAGCAATCACTATCCAAATTGATAATCACCATCTTTGCAAATATTGTTAAATGAGATGTGGACAGAAATATCAATGAATTGTGATGCATATAGAGTTAGAAAGAGACAAAATATGGGTATCTGTTAGAAGTATGGTCCTTGAAGATGACAAGGGGCTCACAGCATACTCATGAGGATTTGCAGGTTGTTTCCCTAAACTAGATTATAGCTTTGAAGACAAAGACTAGCGTAGCATCTGACAGCATTTCAGATGTTGATGAATATGTGAATTATTTGGATGGGTAGGAAAGAGTTATGCAGAGAAGCAGTCAGCTGCAGTGTTGTTACATTTTGGCTGTGAGGAGACTCATGGGGGTAAATAAGGAAAGCACAGCAAAACTACCAGAACCTGTATTTTTTTTCCCAGTGATATTTTTTCTGAGCTTATTTTTAAAGGAAGACATGAATTTTGGAAAGGCTTTCTTTTTCTTTCTCTCTTGTGTCAATACAAGAGGGAAGCAGTGGAAAAATTAATCTAAATTTTCAACTTAAGCTCAGCTGCACCCAAGAGGAAACAGGTGAGGTATAAAGGTAACATATGCTCTTTCTCCCAGATGCCTCATTCTCTGCTTCTTTCCCACAGATGTTTTATTTTCTTTTCAACTAGCACCTGTGAGAAAATAAACATTAAAAAATTGCAATTATTCTCCCTCCTGTGATTCAAGCACTGGAAAGATGTGCAGAGTGGCATTCAATAAATGAAAGTCAGAAATGGACCTGTATTGAAATTTAATTAATACTTTTGTCTGTTAAAATACAATGATTAAAGGCTTATTCACCTAGAATAAAAACAAAAAAAAAAACCATATAGAAGTGGAAAAATTAGTCAGCCAGTCATGTTATTATATTGTTGAGTCTGTCACTGAAAACTGGAAAATAAACTCTCCAAACAATTTTCAAGGTTAGAAAGCCAATATTACTTTTTTAGTGGCACTGGATGCATGGGGTATTATCCTAAATCATGCATAAGGAGCAACCTAATAGACCAGGTTGTAGCCATGAAACTAATCCATATTCATCACATTTTTATTATGTAGTCTTAACATTTCCTGAATATGTACAAATATGCTGATTATTTCCATAATTTTTTTGGATACGATTAAGGATCTTTTGAGGGTCTTTTTGGGAACATCTCATTCTTCGAAATTTCATTTTACAGTCCCAGACCTCCTGATGAATCTTGTCTCACTGTGAGTTTCCCAAATACGTTGTCAGGTAAGGATGCACTTCTCTTGTCATTCCTTAGACTGGCATTCTACCTCTGTTCTCAAGACATCCACTAGTCCATATTATTATTTGATAAATGTAAATAAGCTGACACAGGACTCTGAGTCAAAGACATAGGGAGTTAGCACAAGGCCACATTAAGCTCTGGTGCTTGTACTAAGCCCTCTATGGTACAAAACTAAGCATTAATCCCAAATATAGGTATCATAACTATTGTGCTAAGGTTAAAAGAATTTTCTAACCTCTCACTTCAAGTATGCACGGATTTCTTCTTAAGAAATATTACCTATTTGGTTGCAAGTAGTCTTTTTGTGTTTTTTAGACTTAATTTATTTGAGAAAATTTACACTCTAGTTAAGCTAGGCTTTTGTCCAGCAATAATAATTTTGATGCTGAACAAACATGCTGGAGATTATTAGCTGCACAGCTCCACTAACATCTCTGTCTTTGAAGAAGGGAATGCTATCATTTAAAGACCCATGTTGCCAATCTCTTTCAACTTGCCCTATTCAACCCTCTCATTTTTACTCAGTAATTTCTGAACAGAAGTATACAGTGCAAACACAGTGCAGTGAATCCAAAATACATCATTTCAATTTTAAGTGATAAACCATTGAGCTGTGCTTGCACAGTAAGACCAGCAATTTGAGAATGAATGACATTTATTTCAAACTTCCTGGCATCTGTGCTTTCTCAAAGTGTTTGTAAGGGATTGCTCTTTCATGTAGCAACAGGATCTGGTATTTCGACAAGAAAAAATTAAAGAGGATGTGGTCAATTTCTTCAAGGGATCAACCAGAACTTTCAGATTAAAAAATTCTCTTGATCTTCCATATAGCAGAAGTCCACAATGGTAATAAATATTCATTATAAAAGTAGCGCTCAAAAGAAAAGAGGTCCTTTTAAATTAAACTCCAGTCACATCTCCTGTGAATCTAGCAGTTGTACTAGCAACTGAGTTCTTTGGCTAGAAGCATGAGAGTAAAGATTTATGTCACTTCAATCCTGTATTTACTTTGAGTTTCTCTTTAGTAGCTTTGTGCTGCAAACAGTGCAGGACTGAATGTCACATCTATTGCCAGGTGAGGTGTGCTGACAGTAACTCAGAATATTCCTGGCCAGCAGTGAGACTGAAGCTGCATGCAGCAATCTAACCTCATTTGGTTTGTGCTTAAAAGGGTTATTAGTGAGTAGAAGGATATCTAATGGTAAGGGCAAAACAGAGCAGAGATCCCTGTCACACATACACACATACAGTTGTGTACACCACACTCCCCTCACATTTTCCCTGTCTGGGTCTTGTTCAGTTGCAATAAAAGGAAGCGGACAAACACACATAGCCTTCATTCTCTTTTTCAGTGCTGTTCTCTTATTGTCAGTTTTGGATCACTATTTCCATGAGGCACGTTAGCGTGGGAGACAGCACAGAAAGCAGACACCAGAATGAGCAGCTTATGTGTGTCCCTCACGCTGGCCTCAGTTCAAGTACGTATGACTCAAGCACAGACATTCAACTTGCACAAATGCTCTCTTGCTACTGAACATGAAGGTAATGTCTCCCTCTTGGCCTTCTTTCTCTAAGAGGAGAAAGGACACTGTAAACCCAAACGTGTCAGTGCAATTAATTCATCATTCATCCTTGCTGTCCTACATTGGTGATGCCTACTTTCTCTAGGCTACTGCTGCAGGCTATGTCCTTCAGTGCTGTGGGAAAAAAAAACCTTTCTGGAACATAATAAAAAGGATAACAGCACAAAGGAATCTGCTAATGGCCAAACCTTTCTGTCAGTCCGCTTCCCATAGGCTGTTCTGCTGGGTTTGAATTGTAAGGACAGCTAACAGAGATGTGCAAGTCAGTGCTGGTGTCATGGTTATTGCTTGCTCAGAACCTCAAGTACTATCCTGCAAAATGACTGCCTAGAGGTAAGCATAATGGTTACCGACCTGCAAATGCCAATCCCACGCTGGGACAAGCCATGCTGCTTCCTTTCTCTGATTTCCTTGGCAATGTAAAAGCACACAGCATAGGTAGAAATACACAGTATTGACTATTCTGACTGTCCCCAGGCACTCTAACTCTTTTTCTGGTCTTATTAATTTATTTACTGGTGGGCTGAATAAAGAATAAGGGCATAAAGCTTAGGCTGTCCAGTATTGTGGACAGCGAAACTGCTGAGAAGGAGGAATACATTTATTTCCAGGGCATCAAAGCCATGGTTCCACAGTATCCAACAGTGTTTTATATATGAATACTAAGTGATCTTTCCTTTAAAACCTAACACCTTTGCACAGCCATTTAGGTGTACATGACACAGCTGATCCATCTGTAGTTCAGGGCATTACCACAGGGCATTTGTACTACGAAGAATTAATTTGTAGTGGGATCCATTAGAGTCTAAAGCAATACTTCAATAAGTTACATTATTATCTTCTATGCTTTTATCTTCTCTCCAACCAATCCTCATGCTTCAGGGCATATTCTGATTAGCAGCTGAGAAAGGGGAAAAAAGACATTCCCAGTTGTGTAGATTTATATTATTAGATGAATTGTGAAATTGTGCAGTTTCCCTGAAATATTCAGAAGAACTAGGAAGAGGATGCTAGATTAGGTGAGCTGATGTGGTTTTGCAAATCCTCTGGAATGGGTTTTAACACTGAAAATAGTTTGCTCTGGTTATTAAGAACAATTTGTCTGGATCTATTGAATAGAAACTACTGGAAGTTTCCCTCTGGGTTTTGTTGTTAGTTTTCTTCTTTTTTTTTTTTTTTTTTTTTTTTTAATTAGGCATTGCTCTGTTGGCTCTCTGCAAGTTATTCATATGGGGTACTCACTCTGATGATTACCAACACAACTCTTTAGCCTGTGGTCTTTCCCAAACACAGAAAAGCTGGCAGGAGGCAGCAGTGGTGGCTTGAATATATTCATTGATTTTAAAGGACTTTGGATCTGGCCAGTAGGCATGGATCTGTCAGGATTCTAATTTAACTGACATGTACCATTATAAAAGGCTTCATCACTGGAGGGAAGTGGATGAGACCGCAGTTAGGTGCACTGGAGAATAGATAAGATGTGATTTGATATCCTTCCATGCAAGCAATGGTTATAAGGCCTTGCACAAGCTTCAGAGATTCCTTGATCTTCAGCGTAATGTAGGATGGAATTTTCCCCCTCCTATTGCTCCTTTCCCAGTTTTTTGATAAAGTGGCAACATTAATGAGGAAAGCAAAAATATGATGTGGAGTATTTTTGAGAGCACGAAAGGAATACATGTCTGTCAATTTCTCTCCTCTGCCATGCCTCTTCCTATTCTACTAATGGCAAATCCTGACCCTGGTTAATATGGGATACGTTTAGAGAATAGAGATTTTGCCTCTCTGCCGATTTTCAGTCAGTGTTTTATGTGGTCTTGACAGTTAGATAACTCCCCAGTGAGACATGATAGCACTGGTACAGTTCTCAAAAAGTACTCAAATTGAATATTTGTGGGTAAACCTGCCAACAGCAAATCATTTTTGGTCCCTTCAAGTGCAAACAAGATGTAGTATTTTAGCTTTGGAACATATTTTTATAGACCGTGTGGGCCTGAGTGACATGTCTGCTGAGTAATGTCTTTTTCTTTTCAGTGAATTACACGCTGTTTCTTCAAATATATTTTCTTTTCAGCAGTGCACAATGGAAGCTCTTTAAGCAACTGATCTGCTATCAAGAGAGATGAAGGTCACTTGCTTGGAAGTACCAAAACCTTGTTAGAGTCAATATGTGCAAATAGCTAAGTGAAATGCATTTCCTATGACAGCCATAGCCCTAGCAGAAATGCCCATGGACAAAGTAATAGATCAACAAATACATTGCTGTATCTATCATTGGATGCAGTTGAAGTTGTGGAGGAGGGATGTCCCTAAGCCCTTGTGGCACAACTCTCCATCCCAGAGCTGAGGCTGTGATGGCTGTGTGCAGAGGGAACAGAGACACCAAAGCCATTTGGTATTTCTGTAACGCCAAGTGCTTTGTATGTTAGAACCAAGCTGCTGAGGGACAAACGCAGATCTTCATTCCAAAGACATAAAACACTCCTGTGCTGCTGATTCGAAGATTTTATGTTAGATTTGATGTTTATCTTATGTCCTTAATGCTTACCAAGTTTTTAAGGTAAATAGAAAAAGATGGCTGTAGACTTTATGCTTATGGATTCCTTGTATCTTCTGGTGACCACTTTCCTTGGAATAAGAAAAGACTGTCTGAAAGGCCAGCCAATAAACTTTTCTTTCATCTCCAACTCATCCAGCATTCTGTTTACAGTAGATATATTTGTTTTGAAAAAGAAGCTATTTCAGCAAGTTCTTTAAGTGCCATGGAGAACAAATAATCCAAGCAATATTAACACTCCTGATAGGACCAAATTTTTTTCTGATCTGTTGGCATTTTAGAGATTCATTTATATGGCTAGCTGGCAAATGGCAATAAATTTTGTAGGGACATCATCAAAATATACTTGAAATTTCTGAATTTCTATATATCAGATCACTGGGTTACTGCATACTTAGTATCACCTACTCGCATAATAGGACAGTTGCATTAAATTTTCCCTTTAAAGTTATTTATTATGAAGTACAATCAAAATTATTCCAGAAACAAAATATCAGAGAATGCAAGCAACTGAATTTACTCAAAGTCTATGCATGCTTCTTCTAAATTCATTTTCTAGTTATGTTCTAATTTATATTCTTTAAAGATTATTCATAACATTTATAGCATTCCATATTTCTTCATCTTGGGCCTTCACCTTTTCATAGGACACACAAAAAGCATAGTTTTAGTTACCTTTTGTTGATATTGCTCTGGCCTGTTTACAGCCTTCTGATGAATAATAAGAAATTATGTCATTGCCCTATGAACACATATCCCATAATATGGGACCACTGGCTTTTCTCTCAGATAGCACCAGAGAAGTTAGTGTCATCTTAGAAGAGATTGTCAATTTTCATGCCTTAATTCAGCATGTTTTCAGTAGTGTTGAATGCTTAGCAAAAATAGTTATAAAAATAGAATGCTTAGTTTTTTCTCACACACACAAAAAATTAACCATTACAGTTGATCTACTGTTATGAAAGCATACTAATGAGGGGGAAAGTAGAAAAATGCTTTGATTAAAACCTTTAATTCTGCTTATTCAGTGTATGTAAGAGGGCGTCCTGCTTGTTGAACTGATTTCTTTCTAAAGCAGGATAACCCACCTAGTTAATCTTAAAATGCCAGAAGGTGTAATCTTTTTGAACTTCAGCATAGCTTTTGATACAGTCTCCCCGTATTCCTTCTGGACAAATATTCAGCACACAGCTGAGTAATTCAGTGGGCTGGTCATGGGTGGGTCACAAAGGGTATTACTGAGTGGGGTGACATCAGGCTGGGCTCTCCTCACATGTAAGTTTCTGCAGGACTCCATCCTTGGCCCACTTCTCTTCAACACTTCATTAATGTCTTGGGCACAGGACTGGAAGGAGTACTAATTAAATTCACCAACAGCATTAAGCTGGGAGGAGCTGTTGATTTCCTCAAGAGAGAGAGGCCTGGTAAAAAGTGATGGGCCAATTAAAGAGATGTGCAATCTTCAATGATTGAACTCTTAAAGGACAAGTGCCAGATTCTGGACCTGTGTTAAAATCCAGGTTTTGAAGTTACTGGAGGGCTCTGCCTGAATTAAGGTTCAAGTGAGACCATATGCCAGAGTCAATAGTATGGGTTTTATTTAACAGTAAATGTGTAAGAGAGAGAGAGAAATAGAAAGAACTAGAAAAGGGGTGGGAAGGAGAGAGTGTCAGAGAGATAGATTGAATACAAAATAACCCTCCCTCTAGGCATCACAGCAGTATCCTTTTGATCCTCTTCTTTTAGTCTTCTCGGTGGTGGGAGTCCTGCAAAACATAGGGTTCAATGGATTTATATACATTCAGGCCAGATAGGAATGACCAGGGACCTTCACTGGATGAAGCAAGTTTGGGTCAGTCTCTTCCAACAGAGTCTGGATCTATTGCATCACTTTGCATCACTTGCATGTGATGCACAGTTGTCAGTTGCAAGGCCTCAGGAATGAGTCTGGGGGTACTTTGGGGTCTTTGATGGTTTTTGATACCTCCTCAGCTGCCTCTCCATGAATGTCCCCTGTGGACGTGGCATCCCTGCGGTGGGGGTTTTTCACAACTGACCCAGTTTGTGTAAGGGAGAATGGGTGCTATTTCCCTCTGGCCAGAGGTTATGCTACACCCACAAAATCTCTACTTATCTCCCCAATGGGTTGTAAAGGAGTGTGTGCAAACCTGGCCTCTGCAGATGAGCCTGTGTGTTGTGGCCTTCCTCCTCCCCAGATCCAGCCAGAGAAAATTTTCAGGACAGCTGCTGGATTTGGCTTTCCTCTAGATACATCCTTTTCTCTGAGCCCTGTTTACTTCTCCCTAGACCTGAGATAACAGAACAATAGCGTCACCTTTTTCTTATCTCAAGTTCCCATTGGCTTAACTCACAGTCCAAAATTCCAGTCAGAAGGCCTTTTGTGGGAGGGGTGGGCTTTGGTGGTTGCAGCTTCATTATATAGCTTTGCCATAAAGGGGAAAAAAATCCTCCACAACAATGTTTAAACCATTAACTATAACATTTCAGTCTCTGACGACCCGGTACAGGAGCAGCTGAGGTCACTTGTCTGTTCAGCCTGGAGAAGAGGAGACTGAGGGGGGAATCTCATTGTGGTCTTCAGCATCCTCAGGAGGGGAAGGGGAGGGACAGGTGCAAATCACTTCACTCTCATTACCAGCGAGACGATTCAGGGAAACAGCCTGAGGCTGTGTCAGGAGAGGTTTAGGTGACATACCAGAGAAACATTTTTCATCTGAAGGGTAGCTGGGCACTGGGATATTCTCTCAGGAGAGTGATCACAGCACCAACCTATATGACTTCCAGAAGTGCTTGGACAATGCTATCAGGCACATGGTGTGATTCTGGGAGTGTTCTGCACAGGGCCAGGAGATGGACTCAATAATCCTGATGAGTTCCTTCCAACTCAGCATATTCTACCATTCTGCAGTTCTAAAATATTGTTTTGGTAATTGTCTAGTGACCACTAGAATAGCCAGCCTGAGAATTTTTTTTAAATTCCTGTAGAATGTAAACAAAAACACCAAAAAGGGTCAACGTAAACAATTCATGTCAGAGAACTGTTTTCTTAGTTCATAAAAAAACTTTCTTGCTTGTTGGGTGGTGGTACTGGTACATGAACATTCCATCAAATGACAATGGAAAAAAAACCATAACTCCCAAATATGTTTGGCTCAAAAGTGTGATTGTTTTTCACTCATTCTCCCTTAAAACTTCCATAACAGCCACCAACAAAGGAGCAACCAACACAGCTCCAATACTCTATAAACTAGAAATGGATACAAAGAATATACAAAAAATGTACGAAGAATATACAAAGAAAAACTCTTGTAAAATCTCCATTATCTTTCTCCTTAGTGCCATAATGCATAAAATCTTCAATTCTAGCTAAATCTAGAAGTGCTCCAACATAAATGTAAACAGGCAGAAATCATCAGATATTTTCCAAGATCCACTACAAAGGGAGCCTGCAAAATTGCTATAATTGAAGCCAAGCAAGTCCAGACTTGATATCCATTAAGATCAATTAGGAATAATTAAATCATGATGCATGGTGGAGTAGATTAACTCTTCCAACCAGGTGATAATAACATCATTTCCCCTTTAGCCCAAACAGCCAATATTGTGGATCTTTTTTAATTGGGAAAGAAAGTTGATTACGTGGACCTACAGTATTCTTTGATGTGCTCAAGTTTGTTTGCAAGGAGTACACTCAGTATCGTTGGTTTGAAAAAAAAGAAATAAAAAATGGAAGGCAGTTTTCTTGCACACAAATCTCTCAGTCTGCCTTTTGGGCATGTTTAGGATGGTTTTTTTTACAAAGTGAAGATGCAAACATTCCTCCCACTTGCTGGCACAGACACACAGAGTTGTTCAGGTGTCTTTAAACACACTCAGCTGAACACTGTCTCTGCAGAGTTTGTCAGCTATTGCCCACCCTGCAACCTTAGACAATAAAATAACCTTACATCTGAGCAGCAGACTGCTGAGCAGGAGCACTCAAGCTGAGCTGTCATAATGCAGTGCTAAGCAACTGTACCAGGTCGTGTTCACCAGCAAACCCCGGTGGGTGTCTGAAATCTCTGCTCCAGCTCCTGGGGCTATCGCCTGCAAAACTTATTGGGTTTGGTAACAATTTTAAAAGGGAATCTACCTTCCTTCCACTTTCAGGGAACAGAGAGTGTTCATGTGGGTTTTGACATATTCATCTGCTCTTCACAAGACCAAAAACTTAATAATGGCAGCTATTAATGCCTAGCATAATAAGGCTGAATAGAGAACTGTACTGGTAAACAAAAATATTCATCCTTATGCTTGGTGGGTGGGGAGTAGTCTGAGATTCAGTAATTACAGCTTCTGTTTCAGTCTCCAGAATAGACTCCAACAAAATGACAGCAAATTACTTTAATCTCTCTGACTTTTAGTGTCCACAGATCAAACAAACAGACTATCACATCTTTTGCAGAGATTGAATCTATGGCTACTCTAAATTAGAATTTGGTATTAATCTGATTCAAGACTTAAGAAAATCAATGAAAATATTTCTATTGACTTTTCCAATAAATTAATCATATTTTTATGCACCAAGTAATGTTGTGGTTTTTGTTTTTGTTTTGTTTTTATTTTCTGTGAGGAGGAGTAAATGGCTTCCTGCCAAATTACCTGAGGTGATAGATGCTGTGCAGATCCATTGAGAGGGGGCAGGGCAGGGTTCACAAAGGTTGAGGGGGTTGAGGAACAGGAGGAAATGCTAGCTAGGATATTAATTATAAAAAACATCTTTTTAAATTAGATATTTTCCAAATCATATGATGATGAATTAAAGAGTAACAAATTGATTTGAAAAATATAATGGGCATGTTGACTGCTAAAAAGTGTTGAATGGTAGAGAGATAAGCTTTGGGCCAAAAGCATCCTTTCTCCTTGCTCTCACCCCTGCCTCCTCCAGCAGGTTCAGTACAATTTGAACAACATGCAAACTTTTCTGCACATGCATAAAATGCACAACGGGTTCCTCAGCTGATACTTAGCTGGGTTTTTTGAATGCTACCCAAATTATGAAAATAATGCCCTATAAAATATACCATCTACATTATTATGTAAGGTTTATGATGAATGTAATCCTGCATTTTTCCTTCAATGTAGCATTTAAGGATGCTTATCCAAGTGTTTTTCCCCAGTATGCCTAGTCTATCAAAACTCAGATAAAGCCTGTGCAATCAGCTCTGCATGTGAACATTTCTACTGAACAGGATTAAATGTGCTGAAATTACTCTCATGCACAATTGTTTCCTGATTCAGAGAAGGAGAAATAAAATAATGCCTCATACACAAAACATAGCTAATCAATTTTGAACAGTTCCTGACCATCAGCCTTCCTCAAAAGCCTGAGGGTGTTCTTTTGTGCCTTAAAAAACATACAAAATGTGCTCTGTTTGAGTCTGAAGTTAATAAAGTCTTATTGTTCTGTAAAACAGAAACAAATTAAGAGACTGAAGAAAAATCACACAGGGAAGTGGAATTTCTAACAAAAATTGCATGCAGAAACTCTGTGAATATCAAACATACCAGTAATCCAGACTTTTTAAAATTTTTGTTTTCTCTTTCTAATTAATATCTACTACCTATATTCCAGAGGTTAGGAAGATGAAGCAAAGTTGCATGAATTTCTTCACAACTGTAAATTCAGTTGGAGGTTGAGCATCTCTGTCACTGCTGCTAAATAAAGCCTGGTTTAAGAAATGGCAGAAAAGTAGAAAAAAATGGCTTCAATTTTGTTTTCTTTCAGCTTACAGAGAGTGACTAGAGGATTTGTAATACTCTGTGTACATTCTCCATTGATGTGAACTTGAGAAAGCATATCTCTCTTAGACTGGGATGGAATATCCATATTTGAATTGAAGAGTAGGAGGGCAAATGGTATTTGTTCCCTGATAATTAGCTTTTCATAAACACCGAACCCATTTCCAAATTGCATGTCTCTTTTATTTAAGAAAAAATATCTGGAAAATCTTTATACCCAAAATAGACATTGTGCTAGCACCTTGTTGAAATTGAAGTGCTTTACATTGCGTTGGAGACACAAGATAAGTAAACTTCCAATTTCTAATATGGAGAAATGAAAGATTCAAAGCAACTTTTAAAAAGGCAGAACCTTTTATTTCTGTCTCAGATATTAATTATAGTAAGAATATGGCTAAGAATAATATGGCCTTCCTGTTAGTAAAGTAGAAAGCAAAAGTAAATGGACCACAGTTACTTCTGCTGGAGAGAGCTTGTCATCTGCTGGAGGCAAGCTTAAAGAAATAGTTACATGCAACAGATGAATATTACATTCAGATACCTCGATGATAGGGCTCTTATTAAAACAGGATTTTAAAACAGTAGCAAAAAAGTAATAAATAAAATTTGCTTCTGAAAGTCATAACTTTGTTCTATAAAGCTAATTGGGTTAAGAATTACTCCAGTGCTCATGAATACGTGTTTTGATTTCTATGAAGACTCCTGGAAGATTGAATCATTTTTGAACTTTGTTAGCTATCTACCACTATTTTCTCCAAGCTGAGAACTAGACTGAGGGAGAAATCTGCATGCATGCACTGTTCTTTAACTGTGTACTAAGGGGCAGGGAAAGCCTAGTGATCATACTCCAAGGAAGGAATGATTAGTTTGTGGATCATTTTGGCTATATTGTCAGGATCAATAATAGTTTTGCCTGTCTGCAAAATATGCACAAATAAATACAGTATAAACACTGTTAAATAAAAAGCTGCAGCATTAAATAATATGACCTTGCTACCTTTTAGTTGCAGTGTTAGAGTACAAACTTATTTTAATTAGCAGTCAGCAACCAGACTGTAACTTCACTGAAGGAGCATTGAAGAATCACTGCCTATTAACAACCCAGCGGTAAGTAAGCCAGCACAAATACTTATAACCAAATAGTGTACATTTCAGGAGTGGAGAGGATTAGCTATTGGGCACACAACACAGTGGAGGAAATTGCTTTATTCCCAGTACTGCTGGGTACCAGGAGGCAATCACTATGCCTCTAGCCCATTAACAGCATTCGGAGTGTTGCTTCCCATAGAAGGGGTTATTGGCTAACCACTGGGTGACCAATTAAAAGCTATGAATAAGTCCCAAACCAAACAGCATGGGGCCTGTTTGTGGCACAGTGGTATCATTACTAAAGTGAAAAACTTGATGAGAAAGGAGCATATTTAATTATAGAACTATACAAATGGCTAATTAGGACTATAAAGTGAAATGAATGACTTTCCAGTGGATTTTTGAACGTTACTGATAACTGCTCAGCTTCTTTGGAGACCATGAAAGTGATCTACGGTGCTGGGCTGCATGTTATAGTAATGAATAGATCTTCATTACTGGGGACATGTTTGACCTGGTTGCTCAGGTAGCGCGGGCAGTCCTAGATTCTGCTCCCTGCAAGGGTTCTGGTGCAGTCCCTGGTCTGCTGTGAGCTTCACTTGCTTTCACCCCATTCTCACAGGTTTAGAGGCAAAAGAATTACCTGCAATTGAAAGCCCCTCTCACTTTGAAGTCAAGTGTCTCACTAATTTTGCAGAAGCTTAGACCCATGCTTAGATTTGGCCTTTAAAATCACTAATGGGTTTGAAAAAAATCTTTCCCCTTCATATCCCTCCCCAGGATCTTACAAACTCCTGCACCTGTACCAGTTATTTTAATCTTTACTGCACAAAGTAGAGATTCCTTTAAATTACTTAGTCTGGCTTCCAAAAGAGACCCCAGAGTCCAATGATTTCTTAATGAGTAGTGAACTTTTCATTTCTTCGCTACATGTATCCTCAAAATGAGGAAAGGAATGTTTCTACTTCGCAAAAATAAAGAGACCTGATTTTTTAACTGAGCTTTTTTCCAGCTGTGTAAGCACTCTGAGGCCTAGAGAGGATCCTTATCCAGGCAAACAACCCATGCAATTATTTATTGACACGATCAGTGGCAACAGGAAAAGAAGAGGCTGAATTTTAGTTAGTGTAGTGGGCATATTCTACAGCTGTATAAATAATTTGTGTTACAATATATCCATACCACACAAAGCAGTAAAGGCAGAGCAAAGCCTGGCCATTGGAATCCCTCAGTGCTGACAAAAACCCTTGTAAATAATAGGGTTTAGTGGTACAAGAGTTGTGCTGACATTTATTTAGACAGTGTCCCTAGATTCTCTGTTGATGGGGGTCTTGCCCATTCAGCGTACAACGAAGGGTGTGGAAGGCACAGGAGAAGTTTGTGGGCATGCATCCCAACCAGAAACTGAGCTTGTTACTTCTCAGTTTAAATTTTGGTGAGCTCTGTCTGCATTTCTCAGTCCGTAAAAGAAAATTATCTCTCCTTCCTGATTACTAGGCTTTTTCATCCTAAATGGTCAATGCTAAAGGCTTGAAAGATTTAACATCACTCTCAGTGTCTTACAGCCTCATTTTCATTACATCCATTATCATGTAAGTGCACACCAACTTTTCTGTCCTAACATGCAAAAATTAATGTAGTTCCTTGTTGACAAATGGAAAATCAATAAATGTTTCCAATGAATAGCAATCTCAATTAGATCAGCTTGTTTAAGATGCCTTTCTGCCCTAATCGAGTCATGAGACTCTCGTCTGTGAGTCCTATTGTGATTTAACAATTCGCCATGGAGATGACAAAATACTTCACTGAGGCTTAATTTGAAATTTGGCTAATCCATCCTTTGAATCTGTTTTAAAGTGACATAAACCACTTTCTCAGCTTGGATACCTCATGAAATATGAACGTAAGTCTAGGCTAGTTGGGGTTGGTGCTTTACTTTTTTGGAAAGATTTTTTTTCTTTTTAGGTTGGGGGGGTTGGTTGGGTCTTTTTTTGTTCTGTTTTTTTCAGCAAGGCGAAGCTTGCCAACAGATGGTTGTGGATCTGCTGTTTTATAAGCCTATAAAAGACAGCAATCTCAGCAACAGGAGACCTTCTGGCTTTACCTACAATGTCCAAAATCCTTTTCTTGAGAATTAAAAAACTTCTCAATAGGAACAGAAAATTATCATCAGAACCCATATGTTGCACATATCATTACAAACAGCAGCTTCTAGGATGTTTTCAAATTCTGAGTTTTTTCCCTGAAAATTCTACTATGTTGTTGTCTGAAAAAAAAAAAAAAAAAAAACAAAACCCAAAACATATATATATATATATATATATATATATATATATATAGAACATCATTATTTATAGGGAGTTTTTTGCAACTCTTATGTGGAGCAAATCCTCAAGCTGGCATGAGATTGATTAGAACATGATGATATTGGACAGAGAAGTACCAGAAAAAAATTATTAGAAATCTTTCAATATTCTTCTGAATCTGAGTCTTATCCATAAATTACAGATGCTTATGTTAATGAAAAAATTTCTCTTCATAGAATCAAGTTATTTTCTCCATATTTCACTTCTGAAGACAGAATAATGCTGAAAAATTATTTTGCATACTAATCATAAGTGCTATTTTTCCCTAAATCCCACTGTGCAGCAGAAATCACTATAAGCATTTTTCATCTTCGACCACAAACTGTAGCATAATATCCATCTTCTGGGCTGAAATATTGCTTACAAATACTTCTTCTATTGATTTGATTTATTAATTGATATGTAGCAAAAAGCAGACAATAAAGCTGTGAGGTAAGTAAAATTCAGAGAAAGTGTGGGATTGTTTCACCTTACCATCAACACAGGAAACACTATTCTATTAGTGTGATTGAGGGAAGAGGTGTACAAAATGGTAAATGATCAGCTACCTAAAAATTACAATTCCATCTATGGTGTGCCGAATAATTTATTTCTGCTTAAAGGAAAGAGCCAAACTGTGAGTTGTTCCAAGTGTTCTCATCAACTTTTCATTGATAGTGTGTCCAGTAGTCTGTAGATCCCCCAGTCATTGATAAAAAATTGCAGTGATTGTATTCTGACATGGACTGTACAACTTCAAACTATCAGAAATTTTTCATTTTTGTTATGAAACTAAAAAGACCTCTTTTTTATGCTGAACTTCTGTAGTAACAAACAGACTGTACACAGTAGAAATTCTTAAAAGCAGCCATGGCAGCAAGCATAGCAATATGATTCATGCTTCTGAACACCTAAATATAATTTACTGATGTGGCATCCTGCACAGGTTAATATACTAGAGAACTAAAGCCAAAACTCCATTCAATGCCGTAGTAAATTCCTTTGTTGTGTGGATAAGTTAAAATTGGCTAAGTTAATTTTCAAAAAAAGGGTAGAAAGGTATAAAGTGACCACCCATTGATCCAGTGATTAGATAATTGTTGCAATTTCAGTGTTTCTTGGTCAAGACAACGATTGTGGTCTTGATCCATTGGGGCTGGATAAAGCCATGGAACAGGGAGTTTAGTGGGTTACTGTATGCTCAGGCTGGGCGGGAACACGTGAGTACCTCCCCTGGGATGGGCAGTTCTACACTGTATGATTCTATGCTGCGGGTCGTGGGGCACTTCTCATGAGGGTCCCTTTTCAGGCCTCTGACATCAGCACAGTTGACCCAAATATGCCCACTAGAAGGGATGAATTCCTTCAGGCCACCTGCTAATGTGCCAGTACTTCCAGGGGAAGTTTTCACACGTGAGCCAGTTGCATAATGGAGAAGAGTGGCTTGATACCTGCTTGCAGCCTCTGGTGCTGCGTGTGCAGCCCCTCTGCACCAAGGCACTGCACTGCATATCTGCAGGAAAGCACCCACTGCTTTTGCAAGTGGCCAAGTGTTTTGAGCCATTAACCATTAACATTCCTGTCTCTCATACTTGCCAATCTCTTGTATATTCAAGCAGAACAACAATTTTGATAAAATTTTCTCTGAGAAATGCTGATATGTCAAATTTGATCCTAACTTAGTGGAAGGTAGATTGCCACAAATTGTAAATGTTTTGCCTTTGTTGTACCCAACTCCTTATGAATGTTGCTCTTGCTTTATATGATGAAAATACTTGCCACTATGGTCTTATGCAGTTGAATAGCCCAATCTATATACTAGTCTTTTAATTTACCATATGTTTGTCAATATTCTATTCTTTAATTAGAATGAAAGAGATGGCAAATATGCAATTTCTTTCTTAAGAACATTCATTGTAAACTGAGCATCCAGTTCTGAAACAATGAAAAAAAAGATGTGGCTAAGCTGACATACAGTAAAAAATTGTAACTCCTCCTTCCCCAAAATGCAATGTTGGCCTCAGCTGTTTTCCAGGTGCACCACCAAGACACTTTATCAATCCCTTCCTAGACAGAGAGAAAAAATATGAAGACAGGCTCTTGGGTTGAGGTAAGGACAGAGAGAGATCAGTCACCCATTATTGTCATGGGCAAATCAGAATCAACTTGGGGAAAATAACATCATTTACTGCTAATTAAATCAAATTAGGAAAATAAGAATAAACATTATAGCACTTCTTCCCCACCCTTCTCTTCTTCCTGGACTCAACTTTGCCCCCCAATTCTCTATTCTTCCCCCACCTGTGCTATAGGGGGACATGGAACAGGAGCTGCAGTCTCTCATCACATATTGTCGCTGCCACTCCCTTCTTATTCTCTTGTCCTGGCCAAGTATCAGGTTCCTCCCACAGCAAATAGTCTTCCATAAACCTCTCTAGTGTGAGTCCTTTCCACAAACCACAGTTCTTCGTAAACTTCCTCAGGGATCAGACCTGCACCAATAGCCTGATCTAGGGTGGCTCCCCCATGGGACAAGTCCTGCCCGCAAACCTGCTCCTCTGTGGGCTCCTTTCTCCAGGATCCTGACAGGAGCATGCTCCAGCATGGGCTTCCTGCAGGGTCACATTCTCCTTTAGACATCTACCTGCTTTGGGTTCCTGTATGGGCTGTGGATGGAACTCTGCATCCCCAGGGACCTCCATGGGCTGCCTCACCATGGCCTTCACCACAGGCTGCAGGGGAATCTCTGCCTTGGCACCTGGAGCACCTGCTGCCACTCATTCTCCACTGACCTTGGTGTCTGAAGAGTTCCTTCTCTCACATGTTTTCCCTCCTTTTTCAGGGTTGCAGTTGTACAGCTCTATTTTTCCTGTTAAGTACTTTATCCCAGCGGCGTTACCTCTGTTGCTGACTGACACAGCTTTGGCCAATGCCTTGGACCCAGCTGGCACTGGTCCTTTCTGATATGAAGGGATGCTTCTGGCATCCTGTTATAGGAGACACCCCTGTACTCTCCCCCATTACCTAAACCATACACATAAACAAATATACAGAGCTCTTTTCAGCCAGCAGAGACCAATGGGGATTACAACACTGAGAGGACTGGAGAGGGTTCTGGAAAGAGACATGAATAAAACCTTAGCAGTTGCCAAATTCCTGTAAATATAGGTTTAATTTTTGGGAATTAGAAAAGAAATTAAAATGCAAAAACCTAATATCTGCAGGAATCAATGTTAGTCTAAATATTGGAATGTTGGGAAGAAAATAAATGAAATAGATGTCATCCTTAGGAGCTTTGTTTACCCAAGCGTTTCTCGTGTGGGCATTTGCTGCTGAATAGTTGGATGTGAGATAGCTGATAAAACAAATCAGTGAAACACTAGACATTGGTCTGAGCCCTGTTGAGAGGTGAAAAATGCCAGCCTGGACACATTTAACATAGTAATGAAAATGGATGTCTTCTAGACAGAAACACAATCGAGCCAGTACACCCTGAAGTGGAAGTTCACAGCTCTCTCTTGGGCAGCATCAGCAAAACACAGATGTTTGACATGCATAAAATTTTGAAGTTATATCTTTGTCTGGTAATATGCTATTAGATATAATACTATATTACAAGACGAAGATATTGGCTCCCACAGAACAATTAAACAACTTGATTCTTAGCTAAATGGCTGCCTAAATATGACTTCTTGTCTGTCTTTTACTTTTTTTTAACCTAAAATTATCCAAGGTTACTTTAAGGAAGACTGTTGAAAAATTTTCTCTCCATAAGTGAACATATAATAGAAGATATTTATGAAATGTTTTATACTTTTTAATAGATTACAAATGATTTTACCTGTACCTGAGGCTACTTTAAAAAAAACATACATCATACTCATTATCTTCATTAGTGAGTTCCCTTTTCTTTTAATATGCTGAAGAACAAATTTGTATTCTGTTTCCGAAAATGTGCCAACAATATTAAAGATGTATACCAAAAGCTGAAACTTGCAGAGGAACTACATGGTTTTCATGTCAAGCTACTCTGGTTCTCATAAATGTACTACTATGTGATAGTCAAAAGATTTCTTGTAAGCAAATTCAAATGAAGATAATGAATTTTCAGTTGGGTCTTCCAGGTCTCCAGCATCTTTTTCTGCTGGTTTTCTTTGAAGATGGCAGTTTTGTCATATGATTCATTTTCTAACATCAGCCAGAAATCCTTAGTAGTGTGAGAGGGAAGGAGTCTCCAAGGACAGGCACAACACCTTTCCATCCCTGTGTATACTCAAGCTCCTGCAAACCATGCTCAGTGACTGACATCTTCCTCTGCTTACTATGGTATCTTGGCAAAAGTGATGGAAAACTGTTGTGTGGTTTTATTTAATTCCCTTCGAAAATCTAATTTTGCCTTTAAATTTTAAGTAGCACAGTCAACTGGGAATATCCCATCTAATGTTGTTACAGCTCAACCTGAGAGCAAAGATTGTGACTTGTAAGGTAAACTGAATATCAAGGGCAACAAAAGTGAGATTACCATCAGTTTACTATTGCCTCAATTTTCACAATGACTACATAAGAAAGGCTTTTATTTTTGGCCTTTAAAGATATCAAGATCCTTGTTTCTTATAGAGAGAAATATGAAATGTATTTTAATGTTTAATATATTTTTGGAAAATATTTTTATGTAATTTCATGTCAAAGACATTTTCATTTTGGTGGTGATACAGTGTTGTTTCATGAAAGAGTAATGTTGGCATGTTGTCTCTGCTTTTGGATGGTGATAGGTGAAATGGTGGTGTTTCATTTCTTGGCACATGTGATAGGTGCATATAAAAAAGTGGGTTTGTTTTGAAAATTAGGGCACTGATATTTTAAAAGGTAATTATTGTTCTATCCAATTATCTCAGGAGTTCCTTGCTTTGGCCAATATTTCTTTGTTAGGGAAATACTGACATTTCTGTCAAAATATTTGGTATTTGACAGCCAGAATAAAAAGGACAATGTATCATTTCCCCCTTAAACTTTCACTGTGGTAGTTATTTCAACATATATCTTTATTTTAAACAGCAGATTTGTACCTAATATAGCGGTATTCCTTCAGTACCTAGCCATTTGTTTGTGGCCTAACTAATATTGGGATAAGCATGAAAAAGGAAGTAGGAGCACTTTTGTTCTTTTTAAGGCAACTTCTGGGACTGTGATAACTTACAACAAAGAAAAATTTACTCTGAAAAAGAAAACAGACAATTTCAAGATACTGTGCCTGGTAAGGGAAGTTTAATGGCAGTCCATAACATTCACACTTTACAAAGAAATTTAATTTTCTGTGTCCTCAAATCAAAAGTTAGAGGCTCTGGCTTGGAAAAATGGAGTTTTTTCCAACAGCACCTTATCCTTTGCAATACAATGGGATTCTGATTTGCCTTCAAATGGTAAATTTGAAGTTACCTTCAATTCAGTGCAGAAAACAGTATGGTCAGAAAAATTCCAGGCCGAGGAAACAAGACCGATCCCACGGGAGAGTCCATAGAAGTTCTGAGACTTGCAGGCATTATAAGGTCATTCTCATATGGGGTATGGGCCATTCATTCAGGAAATTTATTAAAATTTAGGAAATCTGCACTTCCTGGCTCCTAAAGGAAAAGTAAAGAAACCATGAGATTTCTATATACTGCTTTAAATATGGTTGAAGGACCGTGGGGCAATAGGGAATCAGAGAGCAAAATGTGAGTACTCCTTGTTTCCACATGACTTAGAATCTTTCTGCTGCTTCTGGAAAAACATTGGTATAAAAAAAACATTGTGGGGATACCTTATTTACATTAAACACTCTGGTGTAGACAAACTTTTCTGAAAAATACATCTCAGTAACCAGTCCCTCAGGCACCTGTAACAAGTACCAGCAAAGGTGCTGCTTTCATTTGAATCCATGCATTTGGGGATTACACTAGCTAATAATGGCCCATGATGTACTGTGGACTAGGTCAAAGGCATCTACAACACTTCTTTCAGCCTGAACTCAAGGAAAAAGAATTTCGCTTCAGCTGTCACCCAAGACTGGTTAAACTCATTCTCTGTTTGCAGACAGGGGAAGCAAGAGACAGGCAAAAGTTCACTGGACTAGCCACAGCATTTTCACCAAAGTCATGCTTGGGAACCATTGTAAATGAAAATGCCTCACCTGTGATTTTCCTCTGTGCTTGAGACAATAGGACCTTGTATACAAATAATAAAAGCCATAAAACGAAGTAAAATTAATGGACCTTCTTCAGGGCATGGCAATCTTCAGGATTACAATATTGGATGGCTTCTTGGGAAATGACAAAAACAACACTTGCAGAATTGGGTTGTCAGGAATCCAATGCACTTAGGATGCAGGAATTTAGTTACATGTGCAATTAGAGCAGTTAGTCACAGCAAATATGTCATGAGTCAAGTTATGAGTCAAGTTAAGTACTGGAGTAATACAACTGTATTAAGGTCTTCATGTACATTATGCAAGTAATTTCTGGCTAATGAGAAACGAATGTTGCTAGTAATTGAAAGATTACATCATCATTTGTTATTATTCTTGACTGTCCTCCTGTTCTGTTCACAGGAATGCAAATGAAAAAGTAATATATAAATCAATTAAAGGAAAAAGCATACAATGCCTAGCAAAATGTGTAAATACAAAAATTGATGTATTTGGAAAGGCTATATAGTTTATAAAAATCAAGAAACATATTACTGTTCAGATGCAGTAGAAAACATATTAAACACTGTCATAACTGTGAATTAAGTCAGAATATTTGCTCAATTTTTAAAGTTGAGATTTTAATATCAAGAGCTGGCATCCTAGAACTACACTGAAAGCATCATTGCAAGAGTAGACTCAAAACAGGAGAGTGAAAGATGGAATCCAAAGAAATATAGTTAGTGTTTGTCAATATGGATGTCCTGTTCTTTTTATGAACTGCCTTAGATCCTTAGGAAAGACCTATTCTAGAACATACAAATTTGTTATTTGAGTTATTATGTTAATATCAAGGGACATGCCTAGGGAATAAATATACAAACAAGTGGTGTGTGCTTGTTCTGACACTGTCCCAAGGCTAAGGGATTAACTTTGCCATAGTCCTTAATTTCCATCTTGCCTGAGAAAAAATGCTTACCAGATGGCACATGGCTATTTTTGCATATTGCATGGCAAGATTCCAGCTGATAATTATGACATTACAGCAACAGTCTATGTTTTGTGTTATGAATATTTGGCACTTAGCTTAGTAATCACTCTGTAGAAGTGATTTCTTCTCTTGCTGTCTTTACTCCTCTGTCTTTTTCTTCTCTCTTCCCCACTTTGCCTCCGTCATGTTCAGCTGAGATAGAAACAAAATTCAGGAAACTATCTGAGAAAGCAATAACTCTTTATGGAATCTTTACTTAAGACAGGAAAATGAGACAACTTGCAACTAAAAATCTCTTCCATTAAACACTTCTTGCTTCCAAAAATTGTGTAATTTCTGGATTTTTACTTTTCATTTCTGTTTTGAGGTCTTAGACTCCATCAAGGGTAAGTAAGGAGAAATTGTCTCATTCATTGAACACAAGAAGAGCCATGTACTTCAGTAGTGAACTTGCTGCTTATACTTTCAGATCTGTCATATGACAACTATGTTACAGGATTCACTCACCTATTTTATTAGCTATTTTTCTTTAAAACCTCCCAGGAAGGCTGTGTGAGAGAAGGGGAATCTGAAAGCATAGGTAATTGTAATTACGGCAACTTTGTACTGTTTTTTAGATGTAATAAATCTAAAATTGCAATGTAACACTGGAGTTGAGATGAGTCTTAAAGAATACTGGAATTAAGAGCTATATCTTGTTAATGAGCCAACTCACATGCATTGAATCAGGGAAAAAATATTACAATACTATTTTATTTCAAGTGTCTAAATTACTTTAACTCTCCTAAAGATCATGTAGTTTACCTTGAATTTCTTAGAATCCTGCCTCTGTTATTCATTTAACAGTCTTCAAAACATATTTTTAAGGAAATACATCCACAAAAGCAAAAGAGATATTTGTATATACAGCAAAAGCAATAAAGGGGAGAGGGAGCATAACAAGAAAGTGGAAAGTAAGTATTCTTTGGGATAGACGCTATAGAATGGCATTTTTGTAATTGTTACTCATGTTTCGTATATTTTTGTCAGTTTGTTTCTCAGTTTCAACAATTAAAAAAAATTGCTGTGTGGCTTAAATGAGAAGTAATTCCTTGTGAATATAGAAGACTTGGTCAAAAGCTGCACATTTAGGAACTGTACTGCTCTCCCTAGACAATGTGAATGGCAATCATGCACAATTTGACACTGTCACTTCTCTATTGTTTTGCCTTTGGTACATATTTTCAGCTAATTACTCCTGTAGAGTATCCTTTGCTATTCCCCACCCCAAATAAATTAACAGTTTACTTTCTGGAATGAAATGCTGTAACTTTCTCTGAATTAATTGTGCAAAGCAAAGTGAAACATAAAAAAAAAAGCAGCATTTGAAGATAGCTTTCTTATACTTAACTCAAAGAAAAAAAAGAATCAAAGGAGCAAAGCTCCACACTTCCCTTAACTTCCTGGAATTTTGGGAGGCTGGGGGAGCAGAGCAGGAACAGAGCATCATCCAGTAGGAGACTGCCTATGCCCAATCCAGTTTGCAAATGCCTTGGCCAGACACAGGGAATAATTCTGAGAGGAATAGGGATCTCTAGTTCTATTTCTTACAGAAAGCAGGAAAAAGCAAGTTTCAGAATGAGACAATCTTTTCAAACATTCAAAAGGAAAAAAATCAGAAGAATAATAGGAAGAGGCTGTGCAGTCAAATTCCTTGTCTCGTTAAAACCAGCCAAACAAAAAAAAAAACCCTGGTGTCTGTATAAATTGAAGCTCCAATGCAAGAATCTGCAGAAAATTGAGAGCTTTATTAAGAATCTAATAAGAATAAGATGAAAATAATAGGCAATATATAATGACAGAACAATGATTCTAAATCCTTGCCCTAATGAAAATTTTAAAGTAAAAGCATTTACACATGCTAGACATCTCATGTCAATGGACTCTGTTTTGCCTTTAATGATTGATCTCATTACAACTGAATGTGGCTTTAATCCCCTTGTCGCCTGCACTGAATTTGAAGATTAGCATTCTGAGAGACTGAGTCATCAGGTTATTCTGAACAAGTTGCAATCATTGACTTTGAGACAAGTTCTGATCAGTGCAATACAAGGTTAAGGTAATACTTGCTCTTCTTGACATTTTGCCTCCCATTCTCGGTTAGGGAGACAATCAGCTGTCTGTGAAAGATTTCACAAGTGAAGGTGTTTTAAAGTATTTTCTAAAACCAAATTAATGGCACAAAATAATGGGGAACCAACCTATTATAAGGCCTAATTTAAACATATTTTGCCAAATTGAAGTGTAGCCTTTCACCTGCAGTGCTGAACATCCTATCCATATTTGTCTTTTCATTTAATTTGTGCAGAACAGCTCAGTCTTCCACTTTCAAAGCAGAAATCATGTAAGCCTGATACCAGGCCTTAAATCTTCTCAGGCAGCATGCTACTTTGCTGGAGAGCTGTGGAGGAAGTTCATGTTGTTTTCATTTTCAAGGTGAGAGACTTAAATAGTGATGGTTAATGCAATATCTTTGCTTACCAAGATTTGTTTCCCAATTCAAGGGCTGTTCCTCATGCTGGTGTTTAAAAGTTGAATTTACTTTTATACCTTAATACTAAGAAATTCCTTTCAGGAAAAGCTATCATCTCTCGTGTTTGTTATACTCAACATATTTCACAAGATGCTGATTTCTTCTGAGCATTTCTTCTTGTTGCATTTGCATCCTGATCTTTTGCCAGAGATGTTTGGCAGGCTCCAATATTTTTAATTTTTATTTTTTTCGTTGATGCCCCTGTTCTCTGTGTAGTTGATTGGTTGATTTCTCTCCTGGAAAAGACCTCCCATTTTCTTGGTTCCTTTCTTAGGTAAAAGAATTATGGCTATCTCTGTTTTTCAATAAGTATCATAACTGCATACCTATATGCTGACTTACATATAGGTAAGTCAGCATATAGGTATGCAGTAAGTACATATACATATATGCACTTAACTCTGTGCAAATTATTTCCTTATACTTTCTTAGCAGGCGTAAGTAACTGGCTATTATCCAAAAAGAACCTTCTTGAAAATAAAAACTATGCTAATTACATGTTTCATATAGGAATATGAATCTACTGCTCTGTAGAATTATACAAGAACATTACATATGATAATGTAAAAATGTAAAACAAAGATTATGCTCCATATAAATATGTTTTCAAAACTAGTAATGGATACATTATTAGATAAAACATCAAAGACAAGATTGAATCAAAATGTAATTTTACTGCAAATTGACTTCTTCAGAGCTTCAGTTGTTCTTTGTTTGTCACATTCTTGAGGGGCTTTTTTAGTCTGATATCCAGCATTGGAAATTAGAAGAACTAGATGATGAGCTAGATGAAGAGCTAGATACTGGCAATAATATCCTTATTTTACAGATTTTTCTTCTCCAGAATTGAAAAATTATTAACATTGTTTTAAAAGATATTGAAGGGAAGAAAAAAATAGCTAGATAAAAAGAAAGAATGCATTCTACAAGAAAAACTCACTAGAAAACAGTAGTGCAATATACACACGATTCATTTTATGTTCTCTATCTCTCAAGGATTTCTTATTGCAAAAACTTTTTTGACAATGAAGGTAATTTCAAAGCTCTTAACAGGAAAACACTGCTTTAAAAATATTTCCTGAAGGTATTGAAAAATCTTTAAAACTTCTAAAATATTTGCTTTTCATCATTTTAGGATTTGTTCAAATAGTTTCCTAGATTAGAACTAGATATTAATTACATTTTTTTAAAAAGTGAACGAGTTTTAAAAAATAAGATTTTTAAAAATCAAAAAAAATTCTTTATATTGTTTTCACTTACAAATTTCAGATCTTCAGATGTTCGTTTATAATTTTCAGCTGAACTGGAAGGGATTTTTAGGAAAATCTTACATAGCAGAAATACTGACTCCTTTATATCATACATCTGACTTTTTGCTGTGAGGATGCTCACAATGTTAAATTCACACTGACACTGCTTCTGTGTCATGGTTGTCTATAGCTGACTCAATTGTCATCATCAACTCTGACAGTTGTAGCTGAGAGTGAGATACATCAGATATTTAAACAGAAAAATATTGACTTCTAGTAAGAGAAGCATTTAAGGTTGTCTTGCATATGAAGCAGGACAAGACTTTTATGACAAAACCTCTTATCTTTTTCTCTTAAACAGACAGGAAGAGAACTTCTATCAGGAAAAGCTCTATACGATTTGGTGAGGCAGTATGTCTCAATATGCATAAACCTGTTATGAAGCACTGTATGTGTGTGTGTATACCTTTATATTCCACTCAAAACTGCAGTGGGATTTCTATTGCTGTCAAATGTTACCACATGTACTGAAATGAATTAGCTTTGTGGCAGAAACCTGGGCAGAGAACTACTCTCATTTTAATATATCTACTGTTAATTGTTAATTTCTCTGTTGCTCTTTCCCTCTCTGAAATCTGCTGCCCCTAGGAAAGATTATTTAAGTCCTCATGTCCCTGCTGGTGCACATGTGGGTGCTTCAGCTTGAAGGGCAGCATATTGAAAACCCACTTTATTGTCAGCTGAGTCTATCAAATTTTCATTTTTTGCTTTTCTAGGACTGAGGATGGAACAACTTATGAAACAAACGCCATCAGTAAATCATATAAGATGTACCCCTGAAAAGCTAAGTAATTCATGAGTGTAATGAGGAGTGAGTTGTTTCTTATAACCTGACCTGAGACTGGTCTGGACCATGTCTACAAAGACATGCGAACACATGCAGGCTGAAATTGCATGTGATTCTCATAATTTCCACTTCTCTTTACGCATCTGCATGGACAAGGCATTTTATATGTCTCTGTCTCTATGCAACTCTATATGCATAAAATTATGTGTGTATGTGTATAAAATGTAGGTATACCTTTTTTGTTTTCACTGATTAGATTGACACTAATATTTTCTCTGCTTTGATTAAGGCTGTATACATTCACAAGTCTAACTGGAAAAGAATTACTGATTCTTTATCAGTTAAATTCAGATTTTTACTTTCATGTTCAGTTTTCTTTTTTTTTTTAAAGCAGGCCAATCCTTAACACCTATTTTCTTGCCCTCAGTTCTCCAGGCAGTCCTAGTAAACTTTTTTGTTATTCGAAACATGGAAATATAACATGGACAAAGATGTTGTTACTATTAGGGCAGCTAGGTGAAATCCCCAGTGATCTGAATGAGGGAACCATCACATTTCTTTTTGAAAGAGGTAAAAAGGAGGATGAAAGAAACACTGACCTATCAGCCTCCCCTCTGGCCATTACAATCGTGAAAGAGATCTTGCAGGAAGATAAGTCAGTGCATTTGAAAGACTGGAGATAGCCAGCATGGCTTCACCACAGGCCAAATGTGCATCACTAATCAGGTAACCTTTTACCTTGGAGAACAACTGAACTCTTACAGATGTCTTCTACCTGGGCTTCTGCTAGGTCTTGGACATGATCCCCACCTCTGAACTGCAGAGATTTGTGTTTAATGGACGGCCACATCCAAATATCTTATATCTTAACTAAATATCCATATCTTAGAGTAGGAACCAGTAAGGACTGGTGTCACTCAGGGGTCCATACTGGAACTAATAAATATTTTTACATAACCTGATAAATGACACAGAAAATGATATTAAATGCATGTTCAGCAAGTTTGTGGATGGCACCAAGCTGTGTGGTGTAGTTGATACACTGGAGAGAAAGGATGCCCTCCAGAGGGACCTTGAAATGTTTGAGAAGTGGGCCCACATGACCCTCCTAAAGCTCAGCAAAGCCAATTTCAAGGTCCTGTGCCTAGATGAGGTCAGTCCCCAATACCAGTGATGACTGGATTGAGAACAGTCCTGCAGGAAAAGGCCTGGTGATATTGTTGGAGGAAAAAATAGATGTAAGCCAGCATTGAATGATTGTGGCCCAGAAAGCTGCAGTATCCCATATAGATTTGATAGGTTTATAATAAATTAGAGAAATTTCAATGTTGTACTTAAAACCAAAATGGAACATTTTATTCTAATTCTTTTATATAGTCCATGTCTTTCCAGTGTGAGAACAGTCCTTACAGAGTTTGCATTAGTATGCTATCTTGTTTTAGAATATATTCAACAGTGAGGAAAGAGATGGCTCTGCTACATCTTAAAGCAGTAGATGAAAAATATAGTCCTCATTAGAAGCAAAACGCCAAAAATCCAGCTGGATCATTGGGACTACAACAGGTACTCAACAGAGAAAGGCTGTACTTATTGAAAACAATGAAGCAAAATGTAAGTGCTGTAACCAGCTTTAAATATTTTATACTGTCTGGAAACTGTTACTATCCCCGAGATAGGGCTGGCTAACACACAGTCAGCAGCCAGTGTGTTTGCACCTGCAGCCACTGATTCTGGCACGGCCTCACTCTTGCCACATGGGTAGGTATGAGATGGCTCAAAGCCTCTAAGGAAGACTGATCTAGAACTGCTTGAATGCTGTTTTGCATCAGCAATATGCTTGCAATTTTCCTCTCTTTCAGCTATTGATTGTTATGTATTCAGTATTCATGGGTGAGTGCATGCTGGAAGCAAAGTAACAGAACACATTTGATGCCTTGAGAGGCTACACAGAGTTAAAGGAATAAAGTAGGTATTTATGATAAGGATACACCTGGGGCAGTACAAGATCCTGGCCATGGCTATGACCAAGATGGACACTGAGTCACAGGTTTTCACACTTTTATGGGTTTTGGTGCATTTACACACTGGGGTTAAGTGTCCAATTACAGCTTCAAGTTATGCAGTCTCATCCTCCCAGATTGCTCTCCTTAGTTTGCTGTTGTTTATAGTTTTTGGGCCTGAAGCTGCAATGGTGTCCTTGGTTCTCAGGCTGGAAAAGGATTGTTTTGTCTGACTAAACTGTGAGGAGAACTCTATATGAAGTTCATAGTTATATACTAATGCAGTACAGAATCTGGAAAATATGAAAGCTAAAACATAAAGCATGATATTGCCATTTCATTTCTATACTTTTGGTCTCTTTTTCTCCTCCCTGTGTAGATTTAATTATAGGGTTTTTTTTTCATTTTTAGTAAGTTTTTTTAATTTCACATGAATTACAGGCTTTCATTTTCACTTTTGTCTGCCTTGGTTTTTCTTTTCTTACACACTCTAATGCAAGGCCTGCCTTGCCATGTTTTCTTCAGCTGGAAGAATTAATCACAGCCATTTGACAGTGTATTTCTAATCCCACTGGCTCTCTTTCACCTTTCTTCACAGCAAGTATTTTGATTATTTTGTCAGAGGATGTTAAGGATTTGTTAAAGACAGCTGCTTGAGAATGCTTATTCTTTAGTTGGCAGCATTTTGATAAAATATCTGTAGGAGAGATACACTGTTACACTGGAATTCAATATGTGGTTTACCCCAGAAGGTAATACTTACCTTTCTTCAGATTACTTAGGGTAATGAAGACATGTATGTCCTTCTCTTGTCAGAGGAAAATTTTTGTTTTGCTCAACAATATTACTGAATTATATGAAGTTCTGACTCTTATTAGTGTCACTCCAAAATACCATATTCTTGTGGGTTTAGTTTACGTCATTGCTCCAGAAGATTTCTAATCCCATAACTATAAATTACTTTGTTTTGGTCTGCCTTTTTCTAGAGCACAGGAGGTTAAGGTCTTCTGTTAAATCTGTGTGGAAATATAAAGTCCTCGTAGTTATCTGGCTTATCCCTTTGCTTTATGCAATCACCTGAAATGGGAAAAAACACAATATTATTACATAGTAGATTTTCAAACTTTTGAGAAAGGTAAAATATATGCCTAAAGAGAAGATGGTCCCAAATCATTATATATGAGTCTGAAACAAGAGTGAAAGTCATGGTATAAGTTTTTGTTAATTTGAAAAATTTCAGAGAGAAGTTCTATGGACAAAATCTGTAACCATATAGAAGCAGACATGCTTTGTTGGTCTCCTGCCTCTCAAGAAAGATGTCATGAACAGATGGTCTGAAAGAACAACAACAAAAAAAATTGCTGAAGTAGGACACAATAAAAGCAGTGGGCTGTACAGGTTTGTGAGTAAAATTAACTGGTGCTGATTTACTAAGCAGAACACTTCATATAGGATGACAGATCATAGAATCATTTCAGTTGGAATAGGCCTCTACTGTCATTGGGTCCAACCATTAACCTCACACTGCCATGTGAATTGGAGGGGACACAGCCAGGATAGCTGGCCCAAACGGAACAAGGTGATGTATATGTCTGCTCAGCAAAAAAAAAAAAAAAAAAAAAAAAAAAAAAAAAAAAAAAAAAGGCAAAACAAACTAAAAAAAAAAAAAAAAACCAAAAAGAAAAAAAAAAAAAACAAAAACACACCAAAAAACTTAAGACAAAGAAGGGTGAAGACACACTAATTTGTTATTACAGTATTTGTCTTCTAACATCTGCTTCCCAGGAAGTGGGCCCCTGCTGATGGAAAGTAGAAAATAAATATTTTGTTCTCCTTTGCTTCTGCATGTGGCCTTTGTTTTTGCTTTAATAAATTGTTTTAATTCTGGCTAACAAGATTTTTTCTGTCTTTTTTTCTCCCCTCTATACTACTAAGAAAAGGAGTAACAATACAGCTTGTGGGAACCAACCAAAGTCAATCCACCACAGAAGTCAGTTATGTGGTAGTTTCTGAGTCAATGGAAAACAGTGTGGAGTCACAAAAGAACAATCCCTTTTTTTGTTATTACTTGAGCTTGTGAGATGTTTATTTTGTCCCTTGTTGATCAACCCATTGACCTCTAACTTCAGAGGGAAGTAAACAAGGTACAACCTCATCGTCTGACATCACTTTTGTTTACCTCAGTGACCACTCACATCAGGGAACCAAATGAAGGTCAAGAAATTCTGCCCTCGATCGCTGGGGAGGTGAGGCACTTTCCACTACAGAAAGCAGAGGCAAATCTATTTAAATACAAACAAAATGTAATTACATATCTGGTAATCAGTGTTGGTGCAGGTGTTGCTGGCATAAGATTCAAGCAGATTAATTATTTACACAGATTATGTCTATGATTTGCAGTGGACTTACGGGAGGCTTCCTGGCAAGGATTGAAGGAGGTTTGTTTGTGATTAACTTAAAAGCAAGGATAAAGCAATGCTATTATTAAGTAAATACTGCAGTCTGAATCAACATTTACTAACTGCTTGGTAAGTCTTGCATGCTGATTGCCCTCAGCAGGCAGCCTGAGGACAAGGCAGAAGTATGGACAGCAGTAAGGGTCAAGAGAGGAATGCTGTGAGTATGCTCAAATTCTGTGTTTGTGTTTTGTACACTGCTGAAGAATGACTGTCTAGCAGCAAGAGAGTGGGAATGAATTAGAATTCTCTAAACACTTGAGATTCTGTTGCCATAATGTGCTTATAGGTATTATAGTGGAAATGAGTATCTGGAGTCAGATTGAAAGACTTGACCTAATGCCCTTATCTCTCAGTCCTCCAACTCTAATCTAGTGAACATATACCCATAATTATATCTCAAATAGTTTTTATCTAATTTTAAAGTGGATAATTTATAGCACTTGTATTAAAATGTTGTAAGTTTCATTAAAATATTCAGCATTAGGAGAGCTTTGACCAGAATATATTTCCTTACTATTCTACAAAGTCATACATATTTATAATATTAAAAACTCTTCAGTTGCTTTAATAATGTTTTGTTCCACAGATCTGAATACTAATGTTAATATATCTGCTGGATGTATTAGAAGGCTGTGCACAGAATAACATTTTATACTTTCAGATTTTTTTATTTTTCAGATTTTCATTTATTTACCTTTAATCAAAATTTGTTTCATGATAAAAAACACATTGTAAGCAAGAAATAAAGACTTTGGAAAGAAAACTAATATTTCCTAATAGCTCTGTTGGGCCCCAGCCTGGCAGCACAGAACATTTAGAGTTGAATCATAGACTCATTTAGGTGTGAAAGGACCTCTAAGATCACAGAGTTCAAATGTAAACTAAGCACTGTCAATTCCAGTACTAAACCATGTCATTAACTGCTACATCTACACAACTTACAAATGCCTCCAGCGATGGTGCCTCAGCCACTTCCCTGGGAAGCCTTTTCCAACGCCTGACAAACTTTCAACCAAGAAAATTTTGTCTATTATTCAATCTCAACTTCCCCTGATTCAACTTGGGGCCATTTCCTCTTGTCGTTGTTATCTGGGAGATGAGGCCGACCCCCAGACTGCCACAGTGTCCAGGTTTAGAGCTAATTTGAGGAAGAATCCCCCAAAGGAGCTCCGGTGGGAAAAGCAGATCCAATCGGCCCCTCCCCCCAACTGGTCCGGGAGGAAAAAAAATACCTCCTTGGAGAAAGGTGGAAAAAAAACCTGTTCATTAAACAATAAAACCAAAACAAAATCAAACAATGAGACCCCTTGCCACTCTAAAAGAGATGACAAACTGAGAAAACCCCGTCCCCGGGTTGCAGCTCACTCAGTCTCTGATCAGTCCCTCCAGTGCTGGAATTGTCGCAGGCCAGGCCTGGCCCGGTGGGCCAGAGATGTGAGCTAGAGGTGCTCTCCTGGGTGTTCAGTCCAGAGCAGGGTTCAAGAGGTACAAAGAAAAGAAAAAAAACACAGTCCAGGGAACTTCTTTGCCTCAGCTAGCTAACACTAACTAAAAAGCAAAAGAAGAGCTCTGTCCCGCTGTCTGTCCGCAGACAACAACAGTCCAGGAGGAGGAATGTGGGGGAGTGAGAGAAGTGTCTGAAGAAAAAAGACCTGCACTTCTCTCCCCCTTTCACTCTCTGCAATAAGTCTTAAAGGTGCAAAACTTACTATTCAGCATAAACAGAACAGGACGACTGGGGATAAAAGCATCATACAGCCAACCCAGGACACACAGCCTCCATTCAGGCAGTTGTGGAGAGAAGTAAGGTTTCCCCATGAGGCGCCTTTCCAGGCCAAGCAGTGCTGGCTCCCTCAGCCACTCCTTATGAGACTTGTGCTCCATAACCTTCAGTTGCATGGGAGCCCTGCAGCTTGCTGCAAGTCTGACTGCTGACAGCTGAAGGTGCTCTGCACCACGCAGAAGCCAGCCTTTGAGAGTATGTGGGCATTGGAAACACCAATGCTCTCACCTGGGATGGATGTCCCTTCCTGTAGCAGCAGGCATGGAAGTGGATGCCATTTAAAGGTCCATTCCAACCCAAACTCTTCTATGATTCTCTACTTCTATTAATGTGCCCACGGAAATAACTAAGCAGAGATAAATTTTTCAAAATGATGATTTTCATATCTTTGGTCCATCTGGTGTACAGAAACAACAAAAACCAAGGCTTCTCCTGAGAAGAAAATTCTAAAGAGCTGGAAAACAACAAAAATAAAACAACAACAGAAATGTGTCAAGTTAAGCATCTGGGAGAGCATCTCCTTGGTATTCTTATCATGTCAGCTACTTCAGCCCAGGAGGGGGTAGGGTTTTACTTCCTGAGGGAGTGCCTGGGAAAAGTGATTACAGAAGCAAAATTGTACTGTGACTGGGGAGGGGTAGTTATGCTAAAGCTGCATTTGGAAAATATCACAGAAGTACATTTACCACCAATAAGTTCAGACCTCATCTCATTAATGAAAAAAAAATATTGCTGCCCTTTTGTGGGCACAACTCTTCTGCTGTTCATAACTGAGCTTCCCTAAAATGCTCTAGTCAAATAAGACTGCAGTTGCTCAAGACCCATGACATAGCAACATAAAGTGTTTGGGCCAGCAGATAACAGCATAGTCATGAAAATGTCTAATAGAGAAGAGAATGCCTTAGCAGGCATATGCTTTATTTCTTCAATGACAGAAACCCATGAAATTCTAGGTTTAAAGTGCACACACAAAAAACTGCCTTGCAGTAAATTTGGAAACACTGTCCGCAGGCAGAAACTTCAGAAAATCCTGATTCAAATATAATTTCATCATTATATCAGCATGGCTGTGCTCGGATTGAAATCTCCCTCAGTTCACTGTGTATCTACTGAGATGTGTGAATGCCCTTGTGTCTGTGCCTAGGTAGGTGGTTTTACCACATCTCTGGGCACATGGACAAATGAAAGATGGAAAAAAGTAATCTGGAAATATTATCAAAAGTTAAATATTTGTTAAGTGGTTTATTCCAGTTTGTTTTGTTCTTTAAGATTGTGAGTCTATGATCTTTTGACAATGCTGCAGAATGACTGCAAAAAAAAAAATTGTGGACAGTATGAAATCAGAAAGCAAGAAGACCTGGGTAGGATAATCCTTACAGAAAACAGAAAGTTGGAAGAAAAATTGTGCTATTTAATAGTAGGCACAGCAGGAAGTAAAAAGTTCTGCAATATATTGCTTCACAAAGGGATTAAAGGAAACAAATCAGTCTAGCACAAATATAAAATATTAAAGTAGGATGATGAAAGTACAGACATCCCATGAGTATTTATATAAGTGTATGTCCACCCCTCATCCACCTACCTGTTTATTGAGACATGAACAGGGCACAATAAATTTTAAAAATGCAGGAAGTTTTGAAAATGTTTAAAATGCAATTTTCAGATACGTCAACTGAAAAGATGAGTGAGCAGGGAAACATGTTCATGTGAAAAAAAAGAAAAGAAAATATGCTTAGATTCACAGATAATATTACAAAAGAAATGCAAGGTCTACAGTGCAATTTTCTTTTTCTCTTTCTCCACTTCCTGTAAGAATGAAATTACTGAGCAGTTCTACACAACATGCTTGTCTCTTCTGGCAAAATGTGGAGGCTTGGTAGAAAACTGTTTTAGTCAATTAAATAGAACTAGGATTTTCTTAGCAGAGGAAAAGCAACTAAGAATAATTTTTCGGTTGAAGAAATTTTAAGTAACATTTCCTCCAAATAGTTTTTTCTAAAATGAAAAAAGAGGATTTTATAATTTAAAAGATGAATTATTCTTAAACTACTGTATTTCAAATATTTGATCTAAAACTACAAAAAATCAAAATAAAAACCTCTCGGGTGTTCAAAAAGGAAAAGAAATGGAAAACAATAAAATTGTTTTCTTTCCATGTACTAAACTTCCATGGTTTGTTGTCCTTTTACCCTGAAACATTAATAATAATAGCATGTCTTCTGAATTTAGGTTATTTGCTGTCTGTACTGGAAGCAACAGAGAAAAGGTTTTTAGGCTGAAAACTTTTTGGGCTTCTTTAGAATCAAACTTCTACACAGAAAAAAAAATTACTTTTGCTCACCACTAACCTCCACTCACTGTTGTGAAAAGACCAAGTGTTATTAGTGTTGGCAAGAGAACAATGAAGGAGAAAAAATATAATATATTTATTATTATAATATATATTATATAATTATAGAATAATATAATTTATTTTATTCAATAATTAAATAATATATATTATTATAATATATATTATATGATTATAGAATAATATAATTTATTTTATTCTATAATTATATAATTATAATATTATATATAATATATTGTATAAAAATATAATAACATGTACACCTATGGTGCACAATATAAACAAAAATCTTGCTATAGAAAAGAAGGGGATAATTTTTTCTTCTGAGTTAATAGAAAAGGCATTTGTTGAAAAATCAAAATTTTGGGGAAGACATGAGATACTTTTTCTGGGTGGGACAAAGGGCATTTTCCTTTGATTTCTTTCTTTTTTTTATCAACCCCAAAAACTTCACCAAAAAATGCAGCTCTCAAGCAGAAGTGCAGTATTATAGAAAAGTAAAAAGTTTGCATATAGTGCTGTGGAATTGACAAATCATTAAGAATCCCTTTTGAACATTTAATGCCAAATTAAGACATGATGCCTCTTTCTTTATAAAACATAGGAATTTTTCATCTTAACAAAAATAATTCAATATTTTTGTAATCTAAAGTTAGAACTAACTAAATATGGAATAGCAGATATTGCACAAAATTGATGATTGCCATAAGGAATGTGTCTGTGGAGTATCGATGTCAATTATTTTTGCCATTCAGGATTTTTAAAAAAAGAGGTGTATTTTTGAGAGCTTTACCTCAGGTATTCTATAAATACATAGCAGCATTATCAAAGTCAACATTGTGCAATTAATTACCAAGTCAGAACAAGCCCAAGATGATGCAATACTTTCCATAAAGATTCTCCAAGCAGAATTTCTCAAGGAGTGGATAACTGTAGACGGAAGAATCAAAAGTCTGTGTTTCATTTATTTAAAATGCAGTACAAACTTTAAGTACTATAATAATAGAGAAGACAACATCAACAGAGATTCCTGACAATGTTACTTACCCAGGAAAATCAGAAGTAATAGAGCTGACTAAAGTATAGTGTTGATGTCCAATGTTTTTAAAGAATTGCAGAAACTTTGGCTTTATGTAGACCATTCAGGTCTGTAAATTTATCTCAAAGCAGCTTATGAAGTAATGATGAATCAAAACCAATATAATGCAGAATCTATTTGAGTAAACAAAGTCTTAGTGGGAGCAAAACAAATATATAGAGAGATTTATGCAAGTAAGCAGCCCATCAAGCTAACCCACTAATCCATATTTGTATTGAGTGCTTAACTTACTTCTTTCACCCCCACCCCCTCCATGCTCATTGTTTTGACATCTGGATACAGCACAAAAATATATAGTGATACAAAAATAAGTGGAGGACTGTTCAGAAAACAGTAGAGCACCAAGTTACTACTTCCCTTACTGCAGAAAGGAAAACACTTTTCATAAAATCTTTTATAAAGTCCTGTTGATACTAAGAGATGAAACCAAGTACCTTCGTTTCTGCCAGTTCACTAAAGCAGTGTAGTGGAGAACAGATACTACAAATGAAGACTCCTGAAAATCTCCTTTTGTCATAACTTTATTAGTAGAAACCAGGCCAGGAAACTCCTTGTGTGCTAAGATGTTTTGTCAGATTTGAGGGCTTTTTCATATGCTTTGCTTTGCTAAACTGATGTAAACAAGACTCCACCTCTGATTCTGGTATTGTGGTATTGTTGTCGGCTTTTTTCTATAAGAGATGAAAAAGAAAAGGCACTTTCTTTTGCTGGTGAAAGAAGTTAAAAATATCTGAATTCAGATGCACAGAGAGCATAGATCTCAGCAGAATGTGGTCTTAATTAGGCCCATGTAAAATCGTGAAGGAACAGAACCAGACTGTCACTAAGGCACTGTTTGAGATAATAATTTACACAAAACCAGAGATAATAGATAGATCTAAAAGAAAGGATTAATCTATAAGCAGTTCAGACAGAATTTCTTTATGCAGAGGATTATTGAATAATGGAACAAATTGTCAAAGGCAGCGATAGAAGCAAGTGTGAATTATTCTGACACATTTCTGGATGAGAGAATTGGAAAGTACAGTTGTGGGCTAGATTTTCAAGATAAATGATGATATAAGGATTGCTTGCGTTTCAAGTTGGTGAGGCTAAGGGAGCCAGCCTGTATTAAAAAGTGACAAGGTTAGTTATGGGAGATCTTAATGAGCCATGCACTCCTCCTGATTCCCTAAAAAGTTCCTTTATGGTATTACTTAAGGCAAAGATTTGCATAATTGATAATGAAAAGGCCTAGCTTGAAAGAGGGGAACAATCTACTTATTGATAAATATATGAAAGATTAAAGGATCACAAAATATTTATTTGCTTTTCTTTGTATAAACGCTTTTGAATGAAATGGATTTATAGGTATGATATGACAACTTCAAGAACATAACAGTGAAAATCTTGCATTTTAAAAAAACCTCTAGTCAGTAAAGGCATTAAACAAATCTTTCAAATGTAACGTGTGGTCATATAGTTACTTGTGCCAAAGCCCTTGACACAATCACTAATAGACTTGCAGTTTGTCTTATGGTTTTTAACACCATAATACATGATGCACAAAAAGGCCAAGAACATTTCATTTCAAATATTAAAGCATTAATATTTTAAGCTAAAACAGAAGCACTATGGGTTAATCACTTTCATACAAAGATTGATGAATGAGCTTAAAATAGGAAAATAATTTGGCTACTTTCTTCTGAAAGCCCACATAATGAAAACTTTAGGAAGAAAATAAAAGCGGAATACTTTGCTTAGAAATAAATAAAAATTTCACATGCACCTGGTGGAAAGTAACCACCTTCCTTCTCTGTCCCCTTGAAATTACTTGAAATAATGCTTAATAATAAAGCTCTGCATGATAAAAAGCACCTATGATACCTATATCGTATTAAACCATGGAAGAAAAATGTGTCATAAACAACTTGTTCATCTACTGTTATGTCTTCTTAAAATAGTTAAGCCAGTGTTGATTTTGTCCTTAGAGTATTTTTGGCATATAGCTCCCATTATGGGAAGAAGATATATTAGCACAGACATGTCACTGCTAAAATTTCTGTGAAAATAAATATGATTTTAGCCGTATGACAGGTTTACGACCTTTGATTTTGTGTAATCCCAAGGTATTACCCAAACTCTAATGAAGTATTAGTGAGAGAATGCATTTTTCTGTTGAATTTATATAAAATCCAATATGGTCTAATTTCTCAAAACAAAATTAAAATCTTTACTTAATTGAGTGATATATATATATATAGTTGCTGTTTCTTTTTTTGGGTTCACTAAAATGTCATAAAATGTTTTGAAATAGGGAAAACAAATATGCAACCAATCTATACTCATTAAGAAATAAAATCGTTTACTAAATTTAGCAAAGTTAGATTGGGAAATCGAGAAAACTGTCCTATGAATTACTGTGGGAGACTACTTTCAAAATCAAAAGGAATATGGAATAAAGCTACCATCTAAACAAACTAATGCATCCCACACTACACAAGAAGCAGTTTGCCCAAACCTCTGTTTGAACTGCCTCAAAAGCAATCTTCAGTGATAGAGACGGGGGGAAATGGGTTTTGGGACTTCTACATGGCTTTGGAGAAGTCTCAACAGATCTGAGACAGGTTTAATGAGGCAGGCTCACAAGTTAGGGCAGCTAACAAGAACAAGTGATCATTAAGCAGAATTCTAAAGATTTAAATATTTTTCCACCTAAATTTATTCCATTAGCAAAAATATTTGCTTTCTAGTACAATGTAATTTTCTCTCCTAAAACAGCTTTCAGAAGATGATCTTACAAAAACTTAAGCACCTGACACAAGTGAGATATTCTGGCCTCCTGAGGCTGGCCCACCCACTGCTGTCCCAGGCAAACACAAATTTCTAGAGGCTGTCTAACCCAACAGGCTGTCAGATGTTCAAGAGTCTGTTGGACAAACGCTAATAGGGTGAAAGCACTCAACAAAAGATGAATGAAATTAAATATTGTGCATAAGCATCTTCATTAAATGTCAACAGTATCTCTCAACAGCGTCTCTCAATTATACTTGTGTTGTATTCACAAGAATTGGATACATGGAATACCTACTACTTTTTATTCTCTCCCTCACCCTATGAAACAAATCAGACCATAAGCTGTTCCTCTAACCACATTAAATCCTAAGGAAACATCCAAGTGACCTGAGTCAACTATTTGTTTTCCTTACAACCTGGCTTGGAGATAACACCAAGGATATGGGAAAGAAAAATAGATTGAGGTTGCCTTTCTCTGAGCCCCTTCACACAGGTTTTTCCTCTCATCATGGAATGTATTTCCATATCCCAGTGAAACCCATTATATAGTCATTATTAATCATATCAAACATTCCTTTTTTATTTCTACTTCAATAGATTCTCTTTCTTTATTTTTTCCACACCCTCCACCCCTTCTCTCTGTGTTTATAAAGTTATATAATCTTTAGGGAAAAGGGAAGATGTTTACAGTTTGTAATCATTGTACTAAAAAAAAAAATCGAACTGCAAATTCACTGCAGAGTGTTTGATCCAGAATATTGTTAGAAACGTAATTAATAGCTGAAAGTATTTGAAACAACAGTCCTCTTAGCTGCCAATCACACAGAAAAATACAAGCACCAAGATTTTCAGAATTTAATGTTCAGATATTTGTTTTTCAGTTTAGTATTTGAAAAATTAATTTGGTGGATCATTTTGTTAATGGAAAACAGAAATTATCCCCACTTTACAATCTCAAAACATTGTATTTGTTTAAGGGTTTTTGATAGTAAACCTGTTGAACTTCACTGAAGGCTCTCATTCTGTAACATCCACCTTCTAATGTTCAGGGAGCCTTCAGACCTTGTAAACACAAAGGGAACAAAGGGAACAGGCTGGGATCACCCAGTGAGCAGTGAGCTACATACCTGAAAAGGGTTCAAATTACATAGCAGAATCACCATTTTTAATGTTTCTCTGGCTGGTGCAAGGAAGTGCAGGTCTGGATTTGTACAGTACAACGTCAGCTTATGGGCGTTCAGACTCTGGGAGAATGCTTTCCTTCATAGTTTCCTTCCAAATCTCTCCTTTGCTGGCTTCCACAGTTTTCACTGTATATAGGCAAAAAAATAAAGTGTTATGGACCTTCAGGCTTCCTACTGTTTATCATTGCTCATCTATTCACACTCTGTTATTTTTACTAATTGTTTTGGTTTTCTTTTTCTTCTATTCTTCTGTTTTGAATTCAGACAGGTGTGCTCATCTCAACAAGCCTCAGTTGTTCAGTGGGATTATTTTCTGCTCTTTTACTTTCCTCCTTTTGCTCTGACTTTCTTTGGTTCACTCAGATCACAGTAATGCCTCTCCATGGATGAAGGTCTCAATGCACACAAGAAGAGTGTCCTAGTGCGTGAATCAAAATCCCCTAGGTATGAGTAACTTAGGTTTGCACCTGTTATGTTTGTGAAGGCATAATGCTGCCAAAAGTACATTGAGAAGGCTGGGAAAAGTCTGCATTTTTCCAGGTGCAATGCTGTACTGGAGAACATAAGCAGGAGAAAGACTGGGCACAGTGTTCAGTCACAGCAGCCAGGCTAAAGCTTTAAACAAGGAGTGAGATCTTGAGCATTTTCCATGGGGCCCCCATAAAATGGATTCACACTCGAAGCACAGAAAGACAGTGGTTTTTCCTTCCTGTGACACCCATGTCTAATGATGTTTCCAAGGCAATGGCATTCATCTGGGCTGTACAGTGTTGTACCACTGTTGCAAGAAGACCATGGGCAAGAGATGATTTTTGCCCCTGCAGGAAGCACACCTTGGGAAGCAGCTTTCCCAGTGGCTACTCTGGTCAGGTCTGCTCTGCACACACAGCAGGTCTGTCTGCTGCTGGGTTTGCACATCCTTTCAGGATTGTCTCTGTAACACAGATATCAGCTCAGCATTTATCAGGAATTTTGAAATATTTGAAGTCTGAATTTAAAAAACAGAGGAGAAGAGAGCTACAAAAATTTAAATGCTCTACACAAATTAACTTTTAAATATATTCTGTCAGTTCTTTTAGCAGTATTCTTAATTGATGTGTTTTGTCACAAAAACTTTGAACGGGATTTTGTCTTTTTTTTTTTTTTAGCTTACAAGTTAAAGATTCTAGGGATACTGGTTCAACTGATACCACCTTTCTAGCTAATTTCCATTTCAGTTTATCTCAAAATTGCCGTTATGCCAGAAGTATTTAAAAACTGATGTTGTTTAGGCTGGACTTTTCTTAATTAGGTATATGAAATTATAGTAATTTGTGAATTTTATCTTCTATAAACCAGCTAAACTTCAATCATCTCCTATGATGGGCATAACTAGTAAGTCTTAAAAAGCAGATCCTTCTTATCTTTCTCAGAATGATTTATTTCAGTCCATCACAAATAAAGATGTTGTAAAAATTCAAATTATAGTTAAAATTCAACTTCCAGACAAGATTTTTTGGATGTGTGTTAATGATGATCTTGTGTGTGGAAGTAATAATGATTCAAGTGTTCCATTGGGATTTTACGAGGACATATGGCTGAATGGTCTTCTACTCATGCAGCAAACTGATGGAAATGTTTGTGTTTGTTATTAAATACAAGTAGATATTGTTATACAATAAAGGCATGAGTCAGGTTTCTTTCTGCTGCTGCCTTTCACCACACAAGAAAGCAGGAAAACAGCAAGTGCCTTCCAGCACCATTGTCTGTCAAACAGAAAAGCTGGAGTCTAAACATCCTGATGTCTCAGTAATACACTAAGAAGCATCTAAACCAATTAGCAGGAAATGTCCAGCTGGTACCTTTACTAATTCTAGTCCAGACTCTGGCTGTCTGTACTGGAAGCAACAGAGAAAATCCCACAAGCCTGTTAAGTGCCTTCTGCAGAGGTCAGCCATACATCCCGTACCATGCAGATATTTTGAGGAGCTGCTGCAATACGTAAAAGGCTATAGTTGACTACTACAGGGCTGAATATACATTCCTTGACCTCTACCTTCCATGGGACCCTGATATCAATGGGGGAAGAATTTTTCCCATGGTTTTCATACAAGTGGCTTTAATTACAACCTGAAAGAAACCATGAGTCCTAGACCTTCCAGAGCTATGATCTACACCTGGTAAAAAGTTCCAGCTGGCTGGGGAAATGATTAATATTAAAAATGATTAACAAATTGTTTTCTTGCCCTTTTTAAAAGATATTCCCTAGTGGGTGAATGTGTTTGGAGTACTATTTGGCTCACAAAATCCCTGAGATCTAAGAAACAAAGAAAAAGTATTTCTCATTTTTTACTTAATGATAGTGTGTTTTCCTTTCAGCAAAGGTACTTATGCTATTGTAACTAGGTGCTCTCTAGTGGTTGCTGTCTAGAGTACACCATGAAGGTGAGCTGGATGATTTCCCACAGCACCCAAGACTTGAAGTAATTCTGTGCCCTTCATTTTTTTTCATTTTGTTTGATTTCAATAGTGTATGCAGTATTCATGGTGACCTTTGAAACAGAAAGAACATGCTATCAGACTTGTAAATATGGACCAATAACTTTGGTCCCATAACTTTTTAATCTAAGAGGTTTGAACGATGCATGGATATGATCAATATAAAACTGTTTTGCCAGAGTAGTTTTCAGCATGAGAGCTATTGGCCAACCTTGCAAACCACTGTCTACCTATCACTTCCATTGCATACAAATAATCCAGAGAACACTGCAAATTTTCCATATAAATAACACTCAAAGCTATGTTCCTCTAGATTATTCCATTCCTTTTCCCAGCACAAGGGTTTTCTCTATTTTTGACCTCTTCACTCTCATCTCTGTGAGTCAAATGTTTCTCCATTAGCTACCTCAATTCCCTCATAATGTACCAAATCTTCTGTAAACTGACTGAGGCCAGGGCAGGGGGATGTCAGAGTGGAAAAGAGAAACAGGAGAATGGAACAATATGAAAATGGCATGCAAATGTAGGAAATATGTTTGCTTCCAGTAGTTTCAATGAGCAAATTGTATCTGCTCAGAGTCTTTGTTTTGGCTTCTAATATATTAGGTATACCTCTTCTTTGATTCTGTAATCAGAAACAGATTTGTATGTTGCTGTATGTCCCATTAAGTTCTTGCAAGACTTTTTCTGTATGTATTATGAAGACATTATACATACAGAAAAAGTCTCGCAAGTCTTGCAAATAATGTATTATGAAGACATTATTTATAAGGGAGCATTACCCTAACTGAAGCAAAGAACTTTTGATAGTCTCAATCCTCCAAAGAGACATATAGTTTGGAATATTTTCCAGGAAAAAACTTTTTTTTTTTTTGTAATTGTAGATTGTAATTAGGAGTGGAGTGTAATAAATAGGAGTTATGCTGATCTGAATATAAATTGCCTGAAAACAAGATTCTTCATTTTTTATTTTCCTAAAATCTTTACTGCCAAAAATATTTTAACAAAATTGCAATGAAAGCAATCCTAGACCTTCAAAAGTACATGACAGTTTTGAATCTACTGCCTTTGAACAGGAATATCATCTTCAAAAACATTTCTCTAGGCTTTTCTGCAGGCACCTCCACAAGAAAATGATTACCATCCTACCTACAATTAAGTCTGTTTTTCCAGGTGCTTCATACTTTACAAGGCCCACTATGCATTTTAGAGGGGAAAGAATGGAACGTGTGAAGCTTTACCCTGCAGAAAGATAAATAATTAATGAAAAGAAATGCAGAGTATAGCTCCTCTGTGTCTTAAAAAACACTAAGATCCTAATGTGACTGATTTCATTGGATAAATGGAACTAAATATCACATTTGCAAAAAGAAATGACAGGACTGGACGACACACAGAACAAAACTTCCTTGGTAACAGCTAGGGAAGTAAGACTCTCAGTCAGATGTGGCTGGATTTGACAAGGTGTGTAATATTTCCCTGTCCTAAAGTATTTGTTATGGAATATATTGACACAAAAAATAAAATTTTCTCTCTCTCGCTTCTTTAGGCTTACATATTCACTACTATCAATTTTGCAGCCCTGCTGGTTAGAATGATGTGAAGTTGTCCAGTGTGTTTAGCGTGAAATATTACCACGTCTGAACACCTTCAATGACAGTAGGCTAATTGCTCTTTATGAAGCAGTTTTTGCTAATGCTTTCATGTATCAGATTTATGATGTCATCAAAGCCATGTTTTGTAATATTAGACAGATATTCTCAAAATAAACCAAGTAGCAATTTAATATGGCTTTTAATGTCAGCAGAAATTCCTATATTACAAAACTACTAAAAATATTAACGGTGTTGTTTGTACTCCCAAATATACATTTCATCTCAATAAGTACGGCATATCCCTTAGGCTAGCAAAAATCTCCATTGTCTGAAAGTCAGAGTAAATTCAGTTGTACTTTAGAAATGTGATTCTGGGGCACAATTCACTGAACAGGAAAATTATAAATTTGATGATCGTGGTGTAGATAAAGTAGATACCTATATGAGAAGCTCAGATTTTCAAAATGCTCAGCACCAAACAGGTCTCTTGAGGATATTTAAATCAGGTCATGCAGTCTAAACTTGGAGCCAAATGTGCATTGTCATGATACTCTGATCCTGGTTTATAATTAATTCTGAGAAATAATAAAAGGCCTTATAGCACAGAATTAAAAATTATTCCATGTTGGTTTATTCTGATAAGCCTATGAAAAATTCTATTACTGTACCAGATGTTCATCCTTTTTTTTTTCTATCAAGAAACTTGAGGTATCTAAGCTTTTTTTTTATTTTAATGGATATTATGCAGAGTATCAAAATTCTGTCTTCTGTGTTATCAGAAGGCTGATGAAGTGTCATGCATAACAAGATGCTCTCATGCTTGCAGAAGAAATAGGTGTTGAACAACCTTTTACTGCCACAGTTGTTTCCTATACTGGTTTCATGAAAAAGAAATCCTTTAAAGCAGGCTGGATGACAATATTGTCCTGATCTTGGGGAAGAAACATGCAAGCTGCAGACCTGTGGAAAGCAGCAGCTGCAGCTGTACAAGGCAGTATACTCACTAAATATCAAGAGGTCAGCATAATAAATTATGTCCTTAGTCTGCCTCTGCTGCAAGGGATGGGAATTCTGGCCTCAGTCCAACAAATCACTGAAGAAGATGAATAATGTTGAGATTGTGGGAAACCTACTGATTGCAATGATAGAAAGTTTAGAAGTGGTGCATAACAAAGAAAATAAAAACCAGTAACATGGCAGTCACCACTAGGTAACCATTCCCTGTAGAAAATCTGCCATACTGTGAATCAAAATTGTTTTAAAAACCTCTGTTTGAGAAACAAGAACTTGAATAAATTAGCTGTACTTTGGCCAATAGAAAGCACTATTTTAAATCAGTGGAGCTTCCTTAGTGGTGCTTATGGAAGGAATTTCTCCAACAAACAGAAATAAGGGGTTTCCCCAGAAGAAAGAAGGATGTCTCTCTTTCAGACGCAGCACATTGTGCTCTGGTTGAAGCTGAAAATCTACCAAGCAGATATTATGAGGTGCTAAAATACCTTGAGAATATAATGAAAATACAGTGGGGTAAAATCAAATCTAAAATGACAACACTAGTGACTATTCATGAGGAAAAAACTTAAACTGTGTCCTTCTCCAGAATGTGATTCCAGTCCTGAAAAAATGCATGCTTTATCAGCACAATAGAAATGTAGAATTATACTTGCTTTAATTAAGAGTCAGTTGTCAAATATATAATAGGAAAAAAAGAAGATCCTATGGTACCAAAGGCAGAAAAATATTTTTATTTTTATTTTTTTCCTGTATACAAAATAGTCATTAAATTGTATCGTGGCTATGGAAGAAGGTTCAAAATCAGAAAACAGTATCTCACTCAAAAGGTATGGATTCAATATATCTTAGTGTCATCTGTACTGTAACTTATATTAAGGAGCTTGCTGTGTATTTGATGAGACAAGTATAAATAAATAGAGAGTATCACATTCTGTACCTTGTCATTCTTCTCTATATTATGTGGCATAGTTCAGTATTTCCTGTTAAATTTTTGTTAACAGTTTTATTAACAGTTGAAGCTTGTTTGTACTCTCAATCTCAAAACAGATAGGTTATTCCCAAGTTTTATAGTGTTTAGGTGTTTTTAAAAAGATAAATATGTTTTATCCTCATTTCAGTAAACAGATGATTGTACTAAAATCCAGAAAAACCTCTCAGCTATTAATATTCCACAGTATTTTCACTACTTGCTTTTTACAGGAACATCTTCATCAAAGGAAATCTTTACATAAACTGAGTAGTTACCTCTGAGGTCACTCATGGCTTAGAAAATACTATTCATCTGTTTTAAGCATCATTTATGTCTTTGTATAACATGCACAAAGCCTCTACAGGACTCCATAACATAAACTATAAAATTCACATGTACTGTATGTTGTTAATTCTTCACAATCTTTCATACCACTGAGACCTGTCTCATATTCTTTTCTCTGAGCCTGACAAATAGCACTTTACAATAAAGACTCTTCAGCTAATTTCTGTCATGGCAGGAATGTAGGAAGGCTTAGAGAAGAAAATTGTATTAATATTTCCAGACATGTAACACGTAAAATAGAACGTATGGTACCAGATACTTATAATGAAAAACTATCCTCTGCAGAAAAGATATTTTGTCACAGAGGACTCCAATTTTACCTTACTGATTTTTCACAAATTATAGGTGAAGAAACTGCAGTAATGTCCAATCTGCAATCTGGGCATTGGTAAAAACACTGTAGCATGAAAAGGGCAATGATTATCTAGGTTGGACATGAGGGATCAAAATCTGAACCAGGGGTAAGAGTTTTCTGCAGAATAAGCAACAGTTTGAGATGTTTTAGTTCAGTTCAGATTGTAAAATCTGAACAAAGTGAATCAAAACTAAATTTTGTGCATTATCTTGCTGGATTTTTAAACACAATTAAAAGGTAGATGTATCAGGATACATAGAAAGAACTGGATGATCTTGAGGAACTTTATATATATGTATATATCTCTGTGTGTGTGTTTGTGTGTGTGTGTGTGTGTGTGTGTGTGTGTACTCATGAGAACCACTATTACAAATTGTTTACACACCATTTTAGCAAAGTAAGAGAAAGAGAAAAGAGAAAAGTATTACCAGCACAAACAAGGTTTTACAGTAATTCACCCAGGTAATGAAGCTGTGGAAGGTGAGTGTGCTCAGGAAAGATGCATAGTTCAGTATATTTCCCATCAGATTTAGTTTATTTAATGCTGCAGAGATTGTGTTAGGCATCTCCAGAATACCTACTGTACAACTGAAGAAAGATCCAGAAGTCAACAAAGACCAAAAGTTGATTAAGAATCCCAAAAGATGACTTAAAAAATAAGGTCATGTTGTTATCCTAGGAATTGTAGACTAATTATGAAATGTGCTGGCATATTATTAATAGATTTCTTGCACAAATAGCATGAAGGGAAAACAAATATCTTAGACAATATATATATGAATTTCATTTAAAAAAAAGAAAAAATGGGTTTTTTCCTCCTGAGGTCACAGAAGTGAGGAATCAGTAGGATTCCTCTCCTGCCACAGGTTTTATGAAAAAGTTTTCCATTACAAGTTTCAGGATTAAAAACCTTAAAAACTATATGTGTGTAGATATAGAGATAGATAGATAGATAGATAGATAGATAGATAGATAGATAGATAGATAGATAGCGCTATCTGAAAGGCACAGAATCTTATGGATAAGATAATATCTCTAGAAAACAAAACCAAAGATATATTTTGGGATTTTGGGGTTAGAATTTATTCACAGGTACATTCTTGGGAAAAAAAGTTCCTTTACAAAAAAAAAAAAAAAAAAAGCCATTTAAAATGCACTTTCATAAGCAAAATCAAACTACCTATTTTGATGTGTTTCTCCTCATCTATTTCAAAATCACAACTTTTTTGCAGGTATGCTGAATAAAACTTATACCAGTGTTTGAAGATGTAGATGTAATCAAGTCCTAGACACAGAGTCCTTATGCATGTTTATGCTCACTGTTTCATTTAAACAGGGAGGGTTTGTGTACAGATAGGCATTGCCTTCCCCACTCTTTTTTTCTGTGTTATGTGCTCTGCAATCTGTGAAATCAGTATGTTGTGCTCTTTGCCAAAGATTGTGATTCCTAATGTATATTGCACATTAAATAATTTCTATTTCACTCTATGGTGAAGCTCAGAGAGATTATCTGGAATCTTTTGACCTTTGTGCACAGGTTAGAAATAGATTAATTTGAATATGGGAAAGAATTATTTTCATTAAAAATTGAGCTATGATATGAGGTCATTAGAGTATATCTTGTTAACTCAAATCGTAAAACTACCACTGGGAGATTTCATATATCTCTTCCGGCCTAAAACCAAGTCTAAAATTGGCTGGCTTCCAAAATGTGCAGTTGTTACATCTTGGGTTTTCTTATTCATTCAATACTTTTAAGCTCTCCCCTTATGGAGAAAAAATTGCTCTGGCATCTTTCAAGATGTTTTGCTATATATAAACAAAATTAGTTCAACTTAACCATGGTGTAGCTGATGGAGACCTCTGAAAAGACATTTTGGGAATTCCACATAGGTTTGTAATCTTTTTCAAGTGCCATTTTAAAACTGAAAGTTGCTTTGCCTTCAAACTTTGAATAAATTCTCAAGTACATGTTTAAGGTTTTTTGACACCATTGTTAAAATTAATACATATAAAATATAACATAGCTAATATTCAATAGCTAAGAAAAAGCTATTTTGTATTGTGTAATAATAGATGGCAATAGGAACATTTTCTGCTTTGATAGATAAAAATAATAGAAATAGCAATAGCAAGTTCAAGCTAGCAAAGAAATAAAGTAAATAAAAATGTTTCTTCTGCTGTCATCTCTAACTTGTTTCCTCTCTGATTTTTCCCTGCAATCTCAAGATAAATTAGTCACTGAACTTAATACCAAAACAATCAATAAATTTTCTGAAATACAGACAGGTTTTGAAAGAAGGCCTGAATTTACTTCAAAGGCCCCTTTGCTGTCCCAGCACTGCTGCAAGTAGGAATCCTTTTTGCAATGCCAAGAGAGGTGGTGTCACAGCCAGCATACTGATGTAGGGTAGACGAGATGGCAACCTCCAGCAGCTGAAGTCAGACATGAAAATGAAGGCCAACGAATCCATAGCTATCTAAATGAACAATGGCTTTCAGGGTAGCTTCACTATTTTGTGCCAGATGAGACTGGCACAACACTTAGAGGAGATAATTAAAGTTGGAAGGGATAAAAAAATGGAAGGCAAAATAGTATAGCCCAAGGCTAATGCTGGCATCTGAATAATTCTTCCCAATTCTCCTGTGTTACAAAATCATTTGTGGTGGGAAAAGAAGGAAGTTGAAGTGTGAAGAAAGAAACAGTGGTCAAACCGAATTCAGGAACATGTGATACAGTTTTGTTCCCAAGAAATAATGAATAATTTCAGATCTACCCAACTTCCAACTTCTGCATGAGTAAAGTGCTGCTTCTATTGTAAGGTTTCAATGTACAAGGGTTAAAGGTTAAAGCTGAGCCTCTGCCTTGAGCTATTTAGTGCCATACAGCATAATCTCAAATGGTGTATTAAAATCAGAGAATGAGAGCAAGACACGAGTGAGTGGTCCATGTACTGGGTCTTCAGTACCTCCTTAATCTAGAAGCCTGTGGCAGATGTGGGTTGGCTGATCTCTACACAGCAAAAAATGTTACCCTTCATAATAAATTATTTGATTGCATTTCACTTCACTGGGCACAGAATACATAACATGTTAGTCAAAGTTAAGAGATAGTAGAAGAATCTATCCATGGTGTATGTAGACTTGAAAAAATGACACAGAGTTCTGTCATTTAATTTCATTTTGTTCCTGCTGCTGCTCTGTAATTCACAATACCCAGATCCTTTTAAAAATATTCAGCCTGCATCTTAGAGTGTAAAGGACAGTCCTCAGGCTCAGAGCTAAGCTGCTGAGCGGTGCTGAGGGAATGGTGGGCCTGGAGAGGAGCTCTTGTCCGCAGGAGTGGCTGTACTTCAGCAGGGGTGAAGTGCGGCTCTGGCTGAGTCTCGACATGGAAGGCACCTGGCAACCTGTGAGTGACGGCAGAGAGGGCTGTGCTCAGAGGCCAGGGCTGCTGCCCAAAGCTCCTTGGGTCAGAGGGTGTGATTACTGAGTGTCATTATATGAACTGTGTGAATACACTCAGGGTGTCTTTTTTTTTTTTTTTTTTTTTGTGGGGTTTTTTTTTTTTTTTTTTTTTTTTTTTTTTTTTTTTTTTTTTGGTTTTGTTTAAAAGGAGCATTCTTTGTACAGTTAATGAGAAATCCTTTGCAGAATATTAACATTATGAGTGGTACAATCCCTGTTGTTGTGTACAGACAGTCAATAGTGACTGGACTCAGATCAAAATCAGATGAAGCTATGCACTGCTTCCCCAGGGAGCTTGTGCTCTAGTTCAAACACAAAGTGTCTCAGGCACAGACGGTGCATGGTCTGCCAGTGCAAGGTGTTTTGAGGTAAATAGGAGCTGACCTGTTCTCCTTGCTCGAGCTATGATCCATGTTCTCTGTGTACTCCAATTTCCTCATTAGTACTGAAAGACCCTCAAAGCAAAGAAGGATTAGTCAGCTTTTTTGTTTGCTTGTTTGTTTTTAATTACAGAGCCATAAGAAATATCTCAGTTGCAAAGAGCCCATGAGGTGCTGCTGGTCTGCATGGTGGTGTAGCTAGCTGCAGAAAACAGCAATGCAGCCCTATGCCAATTTTCCTCGGTAAATTCATGCAATTAAGTGCAGGCTAGATTTCTAGTTGCAACAACTGAATGGTTATTTTAAAGACAAGTTCAGTATATGAATTAAGTTCTCCATCTGATTTTAGGAATTGTACATCTTTAGGAATTGTACAATTTAGGAATTTTAGGAAATGACATCTCATTAAATTAGAAGAGATACCTAAGTTAAGACTAAGTGTGGCAAGTTTATCGAGCATTTAAATAAAATTATGTACCTGGTACTCTTCTAATTTTTATTTCTCACATCCTTATTACTAGTAAAACACCGGTGCCTGGGAAGGACATTAAAAAAAAATTATAAATTGAGACTTAAACATGGGAAAATATAACACACTTTACACAAACTTGGTTTCATCTAGAGGTCTCCAAAATGCCTAGCAAAAAAAAAAAAGAAAATTAAAAAGACAACGCTAACAAGAATCTTTATTTTCATCTAACCTAGTATTATGGCTGATACTAGGATAAAGGTTTTGGCTATAACTTGAAAATGCATTTGTAGTGACAAACTGTGACAAGTCCTGTCATTTATTTGTTTGAATATATTCATTTGCTTGAATAGAAACTGTTAAGGTGGCTTTATGAGTATTAGCTCTGGTCCTTCTATCACAATAAAGGAAACAAAATATGTCAGAGATTATAGTAGTAAACTCTTTCCTTTATAGTTTGTATTTTTCATTTTAGGAGGAGACATTCATAAAAATCTGTAAGCCCCTTTACAAGTGTACTTTCAATTGAGTCTTGATAGATCTTGTATTTATTTGTGAATGACTTCCAGTGGGGAAAAGAGCAGTTCAATGGAGCTAGTTTATTTATAAAACAGGAAAAAAAAAAGAAACAAAACCAAGTAAAACAAGTTACAGTTATACAACATATATTTTTGGCTAAAATGGTGTGAGGTGTGAATGCTGCTTCAATTACAGGCAGTAAAAAATAACTTGGTAAAATCACACAGGAAGTCCTTATTCAACACTTTGCTTTGCTCTTTCCATTTCTTTGAGCAAATCTGACATTATAAGCACAACTGACTCTCTAAGGAGCTCTTAAATAATTTAAAGATGCTGAGCCTCATATTCTACAGGCAAAAGATGCTGACATTATTTTAAATTAGCTTTTTATACTTAAAATATATTGAAGTGCATTTTGGGAAAATGAAGTTTTGCTACCTGTGCTTTTTCTGAGAACTGCTATGTGCAGAACAATACTGACACTGTGGGTAGAATACTGTTCACATGCACTTTTGTATATTCTGGAAAACATTATTAAGCAAAATACTCATTTTTTGAATATGAACTTAATATACCTATCTAATTTTCTGGAAATGTACTGGGTCACATGGAGATTTTTTGCAAGTGATTGTACCTGATAAATGTAGACAGTGTTTATATAAACTTTTGTGAATAACTAAAAATATACACCAGGTAAAATTATACACTGGCCTATTTGGGGCATGCTTTGACTTCCGTGAAAGCTTAGTTTTGGCCTTTTTTGCTAATAGCTGGAACACAGTAGCCTCATTGTTATTTTTATTTCTAACTCTTGATATTTTCAGTTATTTGCCACAAGCAGCTGGCTCTGTCTTACTCCCCCACGTTGTTCTCAGATGTCCTTCAAATCAAAAACCAAGTGAGAACATGCAGAGAAGGGACTCATGGATAAAAAAATTTCATCTTTAAAATATGGGGAGCACTGAGACAAGGATTTGACACTAGTGTAACTTTATTTTATTTTATTTCTATTTTCTTAAGGCTGTTGGGTAATACTAGTTTAACAAACAGAACCCAATAAACCCCTCATAATTCTCCTAAACCAAAACCAAAAGTGACCCCAGATTGTTCTGACTGTGCAGCTTGCTAAAACCTAATGCATGCTGGGATTAGACTTGCCAGTTAGCCTATTGATCATGTCTGATAGTGCAGACGTGATCAATAATGCCAAAAGTCATGTATCTCCATACCAATTGCCATTGCATCATCTGTGAAGCCCTAGAGATGAAAGCATAGCACAAAAGCAGCATCCTGTGATCCCTCTCATGTTTGGCTTTCAGCTTAAAATAAGAAGCTTTTAAAATCATAGCAAAGTCAGCATTAGTGTATTTGCTACCTGATTTTGGAGCCATTGGACTCTATCTGCTCTGCATTTTCAAGCTCTGAAATTTCAGCAGCTAAAATTGTCTTTTCTGTCTTTATTAAGTGGTACAACTCTCCTGTATTCACTGCCTGAAAGGGAAAGACATTGGAAATATGTATACCAGTCTGCCTTGCAGATGTCCCAGGAGAGAGGAAGAACCTATTCTTCACCTGAGCTCATCTGTTACATTATGAAATAATGTGATTAATTTCTTTTTTGACTACTTTGGGAAATGAAATTCAGAGAGGACCAAAACTTCTTCTGGGCAGTTTGATTTCTCTGCACCACCAGCTACTGCTCAGCATTCCTGCAGCTACTGCCACTGATGGCTAGCCTTGGTACTGGCTGTGACTAGCAGGAAAGGCAAACTACATGTGAGAGAGACAGAGGTAAATCTCAACACCATTTCAGATGCTTTGATAAAACCCCACCCATATTTCATATGTTTAGTCCATTTTCTTGTACATCTCAGTGAAATCCAATTTCATTTTTCTCAAGGATGGTAAAGGACTCACTACCAAAGAACTCTGTACATCCCTGCTGATGAATTTGGCAGATAAGCGAATGGGAATTTTTTTGTTCTTCAAACAGGATGGCCACAGACAAAAGGCACATTTTTTTCTCTAATGGAAATGGCAGCAAATTTACAGAAAATACGATACGAATTCTCATGCTGACCAATGACTTTGTGTTCAATTAGTTCTAGATAATCTTAACGACAGCTGCCACTTATTGAAGAGTTTGAAAAAGGGAATTTCCATCATAGTTGCAAATATACCAGGCCTGCATGGCACATTTCCACACTGGATAGGCTTAGACTGAACAGACTAAAGACCTAGGTCTGAAGGTTGCAAGCTCAGTGAACTGTAGACTGCAGCTTTCTGAAGTTACCCAAGAGGGTCTTCCACTCTGGTCAGTGCAGTAGAGCTGCAAGTATAATGTCTTAAATAGAACTCACTTTTTTGTGGTAAGTAGGCAAATACCTCATATACTCATGCTCACACTTGGACCCACACACACAAATAGCATTGTCAGAGGTAGAAATTCATCCTGGATGCATCATCTGGTGAAATGGAATGGAAAGCATGCAGTACCTTCACATAAGACCAAACTTACAGTGGAAAATGCCAAACCAAGAGGCTATGCTGAAAATTTGGCTGGAAGTCTTGAAGTCCAGATAGGAAGGCCAACAAATAAATTATTGGACATTTTTGTCCTTTGTTAAAGTCAGTAGCAGAGATGGGAGTGAGAAAAAAAATGTTGTTGCCTTAGGCATGCTTTCACTGTACATTTATTTTGTTGTTGCTGCCTGGTTCATTGAGCTGGTTTGTCTTTAATGGTTCACTTAGCTTTGACTACTGTAGAGATTATGGTGATTTATTTTACTGTAGTAGTGTCCCAGAATGAGGCATATGTCATGATTTCAAAGTACCAAATTAGGTAAATATCAATAATGTAAAAAGTTTTCTTAGCGGAGGTTAACTCCTGGACTCCAAAACTGCAACATTTTTAAGCGGAAGATTCCAGTCCAGGAGGACAAGGGATGAAGTGTATTGGTTTGTTTTGAATATTTAGTGTTTCAGATACTTGGACTTGAGATTTAAGTCATATATAAAATGCAGAGGTTTTTCTGAATTAGAATTAAAATGCAAAGAAAATGTTATTTGGAGCCACCAAACTCTCAAGTGTTTAAAGCCAAACTGTGTTCACAGACATTTCTCTTAGGAGTAGAGAGACCAAGTGTGTTAAGTATCTCTCCCGTCTCCAAAAAGGTTTTTATGATGAAATTATTACCATTATTAGAGAGACACTTCTGTACAAATCAAGATACAATTGAGACCACATCTCGAAGTCAATAAAGTCAATAAAGTATAGGGAGATAGCAAGAAACAGGAAAAATAGAGATGCAGGGAGAGAAAGAGAGTGACTGAGACTGATTAAATAGAAAGGTATCACCACTCCCGTGGATCTAGTGGTGTCCCATTACTCCTCTTCTGGTCTTCTGGTGGTGGGGGTCCCACAAAACAGAGTTCAGTGGGTTAATATATGTTCAGGTACAGTGGGAACACCCAAGCATCTCTTCGGGGTGGGGGCAAGTTTTGGGCTGTCATTTGACACAGACTGTGGATCTGTTGCAACCCTTGGGTCACAGAAGCACAGCCTCTGGTGGAAAGCCTCAGGAATGAGTCTGGGGGGGCACCTTGGGCTTCTCCCAAGGTGAGATGACACCACCTAAATATGCCAGCTGCCTCCCATGAGAACGTTCTGTGTGAAGGTGACCTTCCCAGGGTGCTTGCGAGTTTTGCAACTGAGACAGATTTTTGTAAGGGAGGATATCTGGCATCTTAAAAAGCAGCATTCTATCTCCACAGTGTCTGCTTATAGCCTCCAGGAGTGGGTGCTCATCCGCTCTGTCTTAGGTGGACCGGAGCTTCACCCTCACACACCCAAAAACTTCCTCCCCCAGCTCAGCTGTGGGGGAGTGTGTGTGCAAACCTGGCCTCTGCAGATGAGTCTGTGGGCTATGGCCTCCCCTACCCAGATCCAGACAGAGCTGATTTTCAACATAGCTGCCGTGTTTGGCTTTTCTTTTGGATACTTTCTTCTTCCCCAGGGAGTTACATCACCTTAGATATGAGATGATTGGACAATAGTGCCGCCTTTATCACATCTCAAATTCTCACATGATTTAACTCCCAGTTCAATTTCCTGAAATCCAGAAGGTGTTTTTGGGGGTGTGGACTTCAGTGATGCAGATGAGCACTTGCTGCTTTGCACGTTTCCCTACCATGTGCCCGTGAGGGCAGCCAGACTTTGGTGGAGGTTGCCCAGAGTTGTTGTGGAGACAGTAACCCTGGAGATAAAAAAATCACCTGCACATGCACCTGGACAGCCAGCTCTCACTTACCACTCTTGAACAGGGGGCCAGGACCAGGTGACTTAAAGACATCCCTCCAAACCTCAACAATCCTCTAAACCTTCTGTCCGTGCTCAGCTGGGAAGTCTGGCTGAGAGATTCGGAACACAATGAAAACATATCACTGAAGTGGCCCTGTGTTTTGGCACTATGAGCTTTTTCAAACACAGCCTGACTTGAAGGGCAGCAGCAGGCAAGACAATACATTGAGATACTGTCGAGTTCTGTGGTCTGTTGTTTCAGTTCAGGTAAGTCTAGAGAAATTCTTTCACACTTCAATATTGCGAAAATCTTACTGTCTCAAAAATGGTAGTTTGGTAGAGTTATTTTCCATTGACATCATTAAAGATCCCATACAGCAAGTAATTCAAATAAGATTATCTTCTGGTGATGCTGAAATCATGGTGTAAAAGTGACACACAGAATGCCAGTATTCTTGAAGATCCATCACACAATTTCTCATTCTACTTTAGCCAATTAACATATACATAGTCTTAGTTCCATCTAATTGATTAATTTTTTTTTCTCATAATGATCATTATTATTTTTCTTTCTCACAATGAGTAGAAGTAGGATGAGTTTTGTTTAATATTATATATTGTGAGGATGTTTTGTTTCTACCCTATAGCTCTCCAGTATCCAAGGCCCACTGACTGCTTCTAGGCTCCAATTTTTCCAGACCATAATGTTTTGGGCAGAAATTATCAAAACTAATAAGATTAATCCCCTGGAAAAAGCTAATTTTTGTGTTATCCCTGCAAAAACATTAGCACATTTTTAATTTGCCATAAGCATGGAAATAAGTTTCCTCTAAAATTAGTATGGTAGATAATATTGTTCGTTCTGTGAAATGTGCTTCAAAATATTTATACGTAACTTGTCCTGACTAAAAAAAAGGTCACCTAGAAAAAGCAAGTTATAATAAAGTCAACTTCAAAACAAAATTCTAGCTTTTTCAAGACCTGCACCAAAAATGTGACTATGAATAAGTGGCATACCTATTAGTGACTATTACTGTACAGCTACTGTCCCAAAATGCATTTCTTGCCTTAATTGAGTATAATTGCAATAACAAAGGGAAAAATAATAGCAAGACAGTTTTCTAAATCCCAAGATCCCCCAAAACCCCATGGAAGAATAAAGAAATAAATTAAATAAAGCTTATGCTACTTTTGATATCTCTTTCCTTTTTCCAGTCTGCTTCACTGCTACCCCTAGAGTTCTGTTACGATGGGTTTGGATGGCATAATTGCTGCCCTTGTGCCATTTAGGCATTTAGTTCAATAAAAGAGAAGCTACAAATGGGAGGTTCCTTCTCCTTATTTTGAATGTAGAAGTGCAGTTTTAAAACACTAGGCAGAGGAAAGGAGTTTTGAAGTTTTGAGAATAAATGAGAAGGAAAAGAAATGAGTTTTGAACAGTTTTGATATTAGATCTTCAAAGATGACTTGAAAGAGTTCCAAAATTAAATGCATTTAGGAGTTAAATCTGTCGCTTATTCTGAAGAATTCTCTTTTATTTTAAAGTCCAGCTGTTGTTGCAAATAGTTAGAGTTCATTAATGATATTATTTGTGCACTCTTTTCTCCTTTCTCCTCAAACAGGATTGAATTTCACTACCCTACAATCATGCAGACTTACTGCTCTTCATATTCTTCAAGACTAGACTTCACATTCCAACTTAACAGCCTCACTAACACACGTCGAAGGTGTACAACTGAAAATGAAGGGAGAGTCAGCAAATACTTTACAAGACTTTTTTTTTCTCTTAAGAATCTCATTGGATAGTTTCGAAGAGATTTTAGGAGTACAAGTTATTTCTGGCAAGGGCAGAAACAAAGTTTGTAGTCCTTTTAAACACTGACGCAATTCTTAGTGCTTCTTTTCTTCTGGTAGAGAAGTGGGAGAGCTGCTTGCCTACTGCTTTGAAATGGTTGCCAGTGCTATACAAAAAGTCGTGTGTTGCTGCTCTTTCTTTTCACTGTTCTTTCTTTACATAATTTCTGATTTGCATGGAGCCAAATATTGGTCCTAGTGAGTTTTCACAGTGATTTAAATGGAATCAGAAAATTTCCAACATTCTTTTGACTTATGAATTGGTGAAAGAGAGCAAAAACTAATTATCTGGTTCCTAAATGCCTCTGTACCCTATTCCAGGCCCTCTGGAGCCAATTTTCTCATTGACTTCTGCAGGAACAGAACAAGGCCATGGATTTGACTGCATCAAACTCACAGATTATAAAAATATAGATTAGATAGCTAAAGGCTAAAAGTGCTTGCACACAAAATAGTGCAAAGCAAAAGGCTCTAAGGTTGGGAGGACAAAAGTAAGCAAACTATATCCAACAAAAGTTTTTATTTTTCTGAAAAACACTCTCTCATTCACAGTATTAATTAATAAACTTTGTAGTTCCTAGACTGAGTTGTGACATTTATCCACACACAGATCAAGTTCTCCACAGTTTCTAAAAAAGGCCACAACTAAGCACAAAGCTCTAATAAAACTACAGGACTGTGTGGCTAAATTTGTGTCTTCCTGTCATTAACAGTGGTGAAATTTCAAAGTCAACAAATGACCACAAATAAATAAATTATCTCGCCTTACAAAGACATCCTCTTTCACAGTTTGCATTTTCCTGGACTAGATGGGATAAAATTTGACAAGCAACTCTCCATGGTAGATTCTGTCATGGTTATCATAAACTTGGCAGTCCTCAAATGAAAAGCTAGGTGTTATACAGGTCCAACTGTACTTCTACTTCTTTTTTTCATTACTTTTGTCTCTTCCAAACTTGTGAGATGCAAAACAGACCACACGGAAGGAGAGTCACTCCCTAGAACAGAAAAATAGTATAATTATACTCACTGTTGGTTTTTTTCTGTGTAATATTCCAGTGGTGGTATTTCCTGTACTCATCCTCAGTGAAAATGCCAAAGCAGCCTTTAAGTTCTGTGTGGATTTACTTTAGCAGAGCACAGCCTTTTTGCTGTAACAAAATGCAGTTACCTGTCTCAAAACACTGTCAAAGACACAAAAGGGACTTCCCACAAGATCAGCTGCCAGACAAAGAATTCCTTTTGTGAGAGCTTGAGGCAAGTATAGATGGCAAAACCAGGAAGATGCTATTTTCTGGCCTGGTGAGACAGATCTGGGTAACCTATCCTGACAAAAATTTGCACAGTGGCAAACAGTGGGGAAGGAAGCCACTTATACACATGCCAACCCAAGTTGTGGGAACAGCATCCATGCCCCCTGGATATCTGGGGCTTTTACTGTATAAATGTGGTGCCTTCCAAAGAACAGCTCTGGAAAGCCTATCACCAAGAAGACCTGGGAGAGGAAGGATCAGCTGGATACCATGGGATTCACATGGTGGTGACTATCTTTCTCTCTAATCTCTCTCACACTCCCTTTCCCAGCCCTCTGCACCTGTCTTCCTATTTCTTTCTATCTCTCTCTACCTCTTTCACCTTTCATATCCCTCTGGTTTAAAAAAATTAATAGAGTAACTAGTGTTCTGAACTTGTATGGTAATCAGGAACATTGCTAGCTTGAATTGGTCTGTTTTATTCTACAAAATTATTTTAATACATAGGAAGCAATGTAGGAAAAATTGAACAATAAACAATATTAAATCCATTAAACAATAGGTCTTGTCAATAGATTTCTTGGTAACTAAACAGTGAGACCTCTGTTTTCCTGGTCAGAACAGGGTTAATTTCTGCAGTAGCCAAAGGCAGAAAGGGGCATGGCTAGGAGGTTATTCTGCTCCACCTCACAGCATTGCCAGAGGCAGGGAAAGGGGTTCTCCTGCTTCTTCCAGTCAAGCAAGAGTGGTGGACAGAGCAGGCAGGGTAGCAGGGGGCACCAGTCCCAAGCCAGAGGGAATCTGGGCTGGCATGGCTGTGCTTGGACTGAGGTCAGTGAGCATTTTTGTGGGAATCGCTCTCTTTTTTGTACTCTTTTGTTGTTAATATTATTGTTGTCACTGCTTGTTTTCTTCTCTCATTTACTGTTTCCAGTAAATTGTTCTTATCTTATATAGTCTTTGGTGTTTGGAGGAGAAAAATGAGGAGAACCATTCTTAAACCAAGAGAATCTCCCAGTATAACAATAACAAAAGTCTCTTCCTCCTACACACACACAAACACATACAGGGGTACAGATGCATGTATTTTTAGCAAGAAGCTGTTAGAGCCCTAGTTTTCAAAAAATTCCATTTACTTTTCAGCAAAGCAGAACAATCTTTCAAAAGGCATTTACATTTTACTTTTTTTCATTATAGGTGCTAAGGAATAAATTTACTGGAGATAAAATGCATTCTACTACATGAAAAAGATTGTGATATGAACTCATTAAGTCATTACATGAAAGAGATAGAGAAGTATTTCAATTTAAAAACAGACCAGACACCATAGAAAATTATCTCCTTGCTTCCAGGTAGAGTGGAAGATGTAAATGCCAAGATGAATGTGACAAAATATGTACTTCGCCAACAAACTAATAGAGTGCAGAAAAATCTGGTGTCTCTTTCTCTCCTTTTGCTTAGGATGAGCAAATACAAAGAAATTCTTAATTAATGCCAGTATTTTTGCCATGCAGCCACAGTCTGGCTTGCACAGATCATTTGCTTTCTCTCTCATCATTTATTCTAATGCCAGATACCATAAGCTCTGTACAAGCACATCCATGGCCTGGCAATGAATACCATATTTATTCAGACAGATACCAAGCTTATTCCTTATCATGGCCCTGCCCTCTGTGACAGTCAGTGTCCTCTACCCCACTTCAATAGCACACTGGAAAACGTTACTCTCTACCTGGGTTATGCAGCTTGCAGGTGAATTGCCTGGCATTTTTAACACAACCAGGTCGTCACCATTTCTTCCCATTTAAAATAATCTCCATTAATTGCCATAAATACCATCTGTATGGTATCATTACAAGTGCCACTTACCTAAAATAATTTACACCTCACATTCATATGTGACCTGATTTTTGCAACACGGACACAAAGGTTAACTTGATACTAAATCTACTGTTTTAATTATTATTTGGTGTTAAATTTAACCTAAGAAAAAATATTCATGGAATCGTTAAGGTTGGAAAAGACCTCCAAGATCATCAAGTCCAATATTGCAGACTATAATTTGTTTTCATGTTTTAGTTTTTCTCATTTGTTTTCTCATTAAGATTTATCATTCTTTTAAGATAGCAGCCTGATATAGCTGGTATTAGTAATCTAGTGGATTCCAGATATATCAGTTTCAATAGTCCACTGGTTTATTGCTTCATAAGTAAATAGAAAAAAAAAAAAGGGTGAGACTCCTTAAAATCCTACAGTTCCTCTGTAACTTCTTGGTTGTGGAACTCTAAAGATTTCAGATTAATCCCTTTTAGAGTTATCCATTTGATTTTGTAAAACTATGATAACATGCAGACTGCTTAGTCCAATGTTCCAAACATTCAAATCAGCTTGAGAGAAAACAGCCTATTTAAACAAAAACCTTACACTGAATTCAGTAGGAATATATGACCATACTTCAGAAATGTTTCCCTGTATCTATTTTTCATCTCTCAAAAGGGGATTAGTTGCTTGTCCCCAACTCACTACAGGTCTTCTATTGGGTAAATCATTTGAAAGTAGTAACACACAGTCACATTCTGCTCTCTTCTCATCTCAGTGTCTCCAGAGAGTCCCCAGTGTGAAGTTACCTCTAAGGTGACTCAAAGGAAAGGGGAACAGGGTAGCAATGGTGTGCATGCAGCCAAGTAAACCTGCCCTTGGATGCCAGAGTGAAGATGCTCTTATCTGGGATGGAACAGTGTAGGTTCTTGCAATATATTCCCTTTAATAGAAAAGTAGGGAATGGGAAATTGCTAGAGAATGGGAAGTGTTTGATGGTTAATGACTGTCATGGTAAGTAACTTGGACTCAGTCATTACCAGAGTTCATAAAAAGCCAGATAAGACATGCCTTGTGCATATATCTAAAATTAAATACTTGTGTGGAGGTATTTAACACTGTTTAGTTAAGCTATCAAATATCAACCAAAAAGAATTTTTTGTCATTTTGCTTGTATTCCATACTCTTTGTGTTAAAGGTTTCTGCAGTTGCTCTTTTTATGTGATGTCACTGGTTACATAATTCTGTAGTGCACTCTTAAAACTTCCTTCAAACGTAGTAGCATAAGAATCATTGCTAACTTATCTGTATCAGATCATGGATCCCCTGTGCATTATCAGGTTATTCAATCAGTTCAGGAAATAAGGAGTGTTTAGCAGAGTGTTGTACCTCTTTGATTCCACGGTCAGGTTGCAAGTATTGGCCCTTGCTAGACAGTGGATATTACAATTAACAATGTGCCACATCCCTAAACCCACAGCTCAGTAAATGGTAGCAAAAGCTGCTACAGACAACTCCATCATCTGAAAGTGCTTGCATCTAAACGAATTTTAGATAAATATTTCCAATTTTAAAATGGCTTCTTTAAATGTGAACTCTTGTATTATTAACTTGTTTTCTGGCCACACAGATCTTTCACTAGAAGTTGCCAAACTATGATAACATTAGGAATCAAAAGGTAAAAGAGAGAACATACCCTGAAAAAAAAACCAAGTTCTAAGGATATTTCTGTTTTGAATTTCACAACTAACAAAATGCAGTACTGCAGCTAGGCTAAAGTTCTCATCATCTGTATTTGCAAACTTCAACAACACACAGTGCAAATTAATTGAGACTTATATTTCAGAACCAGTTATCTGTACTATGTAATTAATCTTTTACAAATTTCACATGATTCCTGCAACATAGCAGAAAATATCATAATGTATTTTATTAAACACCATGCATTCAATGTGTTGGTTTAAGTTAGGGCAGTGCGGGAGAGTCTGCTTTTTACAGAAGTCCTCATTAAAAGCTAGACAGTTTTACATAGAATGGGTGGTCCTACATGGCTTCCATCCAGTCTTGTAGTAAATATGTGCTGTGTTCAGGAAACTGAAAAAGCTGCACAGAGGATATGGGGATATTTCTCTTTTCTTGAAGTTGGCTTTTTGTATCCTGACAGAGATCACAGCATCTGAAATCAAACCCTGATAACTAATGAAGAAAGTATTAATCTTCTTATAGAAATTTATATCTCCCTTTTAAATTAAGCAATGAATTCACTTTAAATAATTTCCTCTGAGTTCCTCTCTGAGTCTTGAAATTTCAGGTTTGCATGCTAATAGTGACAAGGATTTCCAAATGAAAGAGATGCGATCAGACTCAGTGCTGCTAAAGCAGATTTCTGGCTTTTCTGGTTGGATGAAAAGAGTAGAAAAATGTTAATTAGTGAAGCCAAGGTAATTGTTTGAGCTGTTACAGATGTGATACCAATGCTTTTAACTCCTTCTAATGAAGAAAAAAGGAATTCCCCACAGTAAGTTTTCAAAGACCTATGGTGTTTCTTGGGTAGTTTTTACCCAGAAAAATCAAATAATTTAGCCATCCTCTGTACCACCAACAAACTTATGGCTGCCTTATGCTATGGTTGTTAGGGAAAGAAACAGTGAGACTAATTCTTCTTTTAGTTATGTATGACAGAAGAATCTACCTATTGAATGCTACAAGTGAAAACACTGAAATAAGGAAGAAATGAGATGCATATTTTTCTCTCTCCAAATTGTGTGTAGATACATACATACTTGTATATTAAAGTCTGATATGTATGGGTTCAGCTCTAGGTTTCACTTTTCTGTACTTATGATCATTTCATACCATTTATTAGATATTTTCACTGGTTTTTCTTTAAGGATCATTTTAAGGACTGCTTGTATGTAGTTTGAGAGGATATAAACATTGGTAATATAGGAGATGGAATACACAAGTGACTAAGTAGCACAAAAAGAGAGCTAGTTTCATCCCTGGCTGATATATTGAGAGCATTCACCACCACATAGCTAAGGATCAAGGAGATGTGATGAAAACAAAATCTGCTACTAACTAGATTCATATTTTTAACAATACTATAGAGCTGAGTGTCAGTACTTTTGTGAACACCACAATTTCAATATCGCATTCCCAGGAAGAAAGCTGAAGTGTTTAAAAAAACCCCTACAATATTTTATCAAATTACTTGCCAATGCACCGCATTGAAAGCGAATCAAATTCTCACCTCATTCCTTTGATATTAGTTTCTGTGTCGTACAGGGGAAAGAATTTCCTAATGGCGTTGTCTACCATTTGTTACAAATTTTCTCATTTCCATACATTCCAAGATTTTCTCTACGTGTAAATTTTTTTTCAATGGATTACTTATAATGATAACAGTGAGACTGCTATGCTATACCTGGAATAAATGTTGTCAGTTACTTGCTTTATCTTTAGTAGTGGACAGTATTTCTTCTCCAAAATCATGCAGTTTCACACTGATGATGAGAAACAGACTTTCTTTCTGAGGAAAGAAAATTAACTGGACCAGAAACTTCATAAAAGTTGTAATAATTCCACTGAATTATAAATCTTCTGAAGGGTGACTTTGTACAAATTTGATTGCAACACTACTTTGCATACTGGGTCTAAATAGGTAGTCTGACTTTAAATTTATGGACATTGTGCCATGTCTTGGTATTGACCAAGGAATAGTATGAATGAGAAAGAGCCACAAATTAAAATGAAGTATCACAGAAATAATTCTGAATATGCTTGAGATACTTGAATAAAATGGTGAATACAGCACCAGCAAAAAATCTTTCCTGTGTTGTCTTCTAAGCTGTAGAAGCAGTTAACTAGAAATTTTTTCTGATTTTAATGAAGACGTTGAACTTCATTGGGCTCTGTGTCCACAAAAACCATTCACGCTGGATAGTATAGAAGTGTGCAAGCCACAAAATTAATAATATACTCTTATTTCCTCCACTTTCAGATGTGTTTTGCAGTGTTTCTTTGACACAAACTGTGTGCAATTCAAGAATTTTATGTTCTGCTATAGTTCTCCCAAACTACCATAGAAAATGCACAGTATTTTCTGTGGAGATAAGTATTTTCTGCTGGAGATGTCACAAGTAAAAGTAACCTCTAGCTCCGTAAAGACAAGTTATATAACTGAGGTACAATAATTGCTTTGTGTAAATAATAATGACATGTGGCAAATAGAAAATCAGGCAAAGCTGTCTTCTCACAAACACTGAGGGAAGGATGCAAGCCTTGGACTCATACAGATATTTAACTTATGAATCACAACTATTATTTTTTAATTATTTATTTATTAATAACAACACAACTGCATTACAGGACAAATAAGTAAAGTAAAGCAAGGAAAAGTGCCAGAGAAAACTGGCATGTGCACTATTAATTCATTCATATTCAGTTTGCATGGCATGGTTTTGGTTCTGGGCAGCTAAAAAGAGTGGCTTCTCAGAATAGCAGCCAGAAGTTTTCCCCATATCCTGTAGAGACAGCATCAGACAGCTCCAAGGCACACCACTGCTGGACTGGTTGTGCCCATCATCACCAGAAGCAGTCACTCTGGGAAAAGGTATTTATGGGGAAAAAATCAGAGCAGAGGAGAGTGAGCGACAGCCCTGCACATACTAAGGTCAGCAGAGCAGGACAGACAGGACGTGCAGCAGCTGCCGGGGCAGACATTCCCCAGAAACCCTTGGTGAAGGCCAGAGTGTGGTAGTCTGCATCCCTGCAGCCCATGAAAGCCCAGTGGGGAGCAGAGATCCCCTTGCAACCCCTGGAGGAGTGCACACATGGGCAGCTGTCTGCCTGAAGGAGAAGGCTGTGACACTATGGGAAATCCACGCTGAGGTGGGTGCCCGGCAAGGCCTGCAGGCCCATGGAGATCGGAGCCCATGCTGTAGGTTTGCTGCCCTGCAGGAAAGCCATGCTGGGACAGCCATGCTACAGTGAAGAACTGTAGCCCCTGAGGAGGACTCACACTGGATAAGTCCACAGGGGACTATCTCCCACTCTGGAGCAGGGAAGGAGAGTGAGGAGTGTTCCACACAAAGAGGAAGACGCAGCAGAGACAGAGACAGCAGGGTTTTACTTCTTGTTACTCCTCTCTAATTTAATAATAAATTGGTAATTAATTTCCTCAAGTCATGTCTGTTTGCCCATGGTGGCAGTTGGTGAGTGATCTTTCCATGTCCTTATCTTAACCCATTAGCCTGTTGCTTTATCTTTTTTTATTGAGAAGTGATAGGCATTGGTGGAGACCTGGCATTCAGACAGGGTCAACCCACCAGGTCATCCCTCATGTGTGTACCTTAATTACACAGTCAGATACCATCTATTTTCTTCTCAGACCCCAGCTTCATTCAGCACTTATGGCTTAGCTGCAAACTCCCTACTGACTGTATTCAAACTGAAGAATTTTTTAAAAATATGTTGAGCTGTCACTGTGTGTGAAAGCATGCTTGCCCCACGTCCTATAAATGTGAGACTCTGGCATAAAGTGTATACATCCCTACTTGCCATCTTTCTTGGCCAAGTTTCAAAGATGGAATTCCTATATGGTTTGTTTTTTTCAATAGCTGATGGTCTGTTCTTAACTTGAGTGAGGACATATACTTGTCCTTTTATAAATCTTGTTGAAACAAGCATGACTTGCTCTTGAATATAATTAAAAAAAAACAAGAAACCACTTCAGCCTGAATTGCTAACATGGGAAATACAGAAGCATTTACAAACCAATCATGAAACAGTAGTAATAAATTTAATTGCTGTCAGCAATTTCAGCTGTATGATAATATACTGTAAAACATGTAGAATTGAGGATAAACCTTTTTGAGTTGGGCAGTAAACCTGTGAAACCATATTGTGAATACAAGTATTGGGTTTCACAGAGAGTGGACAAATACTTGGAAAATGCACCTGTTGAGATCTGCTAAACAGGTAAAATATCAAGAAAACAGCTAGATTAAAAATATCTTACTCCTTTCCAGGTCTCTACTACAGACAAATATTCTTTTGCCTTTTATGTTCTTCAGACTAAACTTGTTCACATTTTGTTGTGTGGCTCTGTGTTTCCCTGGGCAATAGCATTACCAGTAGATACAAAACACACTCCAGAGGGGCTGTGACTTTCACCCAGAGATGGTTCAGGCCATTATTAGGAATGGCACACTGCAGATGCAGTTGCACCTCTGGTGCTCATCCTCTCCCCTGACATGTTCCATTCAGCTGGAGATTATCCCTCTTTAGATACTCACCTATGGCAAAAAGCTTACAACTGGGCCCTGCACAAATCCATTTCCTAGTGTGATCAGGAAACCAGTCCCTGCAGGGCAAGTGGTGTGTGTTAGTCACAAGAAGGGGAGCACTGCTAGGAAAGAGTGAAACACTTAAACCTCACCTAGTCCCCATGGCATACAGCTTCACCTCTGTGTCTCCATCCCTTTTCAGTAACAGCTGTAATGCTGGTCCATGTGGAGTATTTATTTGAACTAGGAGAGGTGTTATGTGGCTGGTAGCAAAGACTGGCTTAATAAACTCCTCTTCCATGGAAATGGCCAGTACAGTACAGCCCAGCAGGGATTGTGCAAGGAAGAAAAGGCAAGACAAGTAATATTCATATGTGGACAAAAAAATCTAGGGTGTTACAGAGTTTCCTTTCAGCTTTCTACCATCAGATGGAAAACAAAAGGTTTTCCTAAGATCTAAGGAAAGCATACAGCCACCTGAATGGTCTGCTGCTTTTCTGAGCGCTGCTAACCACTTTCATGTATTTCAATTCCAAGATAATTTAGTGATGGGACAGAACACCTTGATCATTCCAAAATAGATTACACGTTTTAAATTGGAAAAACACAGAGCTAAAAATTTACATATTTCGACCTATACATGCAGGAGTATTCACAGAGAAAGTAATCCTAAATATCTTACAGTGGCTATAGATCTCTTGTTACAGGCACTTTGGGAGATTTACTTGCTATAGGTAAGGAAATTTTGAAAATAACAGCTTGAAGATCAGCAGGACAAGAAGGGGAGGATTACAAGGGAGAATTGACAAGCTGCTTTTATATAGCTTGACAGAATAAGTGCTAAATGATAATTATGACCAATAGATATTCTAAGTACTGAGTCAGAACTGAGGTTGTTACTTACAGGTATTGAAACATAACTAATTTAAGGGTATTAGAACAAAGCTGGGAGAAAGATTGGGATCAGGAACACTACTCTGGAAGTGACATCTGGTGGATTGCAAATCTCCCAAGAGTAAGGGAGAGCTTTCAAGATATAAATAATTTAATACTGAACTAGCATAATTCTCAAGACCATTGTCATCTTGTATTAGTACCAAAAAAGGCTGGATAATCTTAGAGAGACTTTTTTCACCATGCCAATATAGGATAAGGAAGGATTATTTTTTCAGATACACCTTGAAGCATATTCCATTAGGAAATGATGGCTATGTAACTCTCCTTTTGAATTAATCTCTTAGCAAATAAGTCTCTGTTTAAAATTCAGTCTCATACATTAAATTTCACCCCTCCTATGTACTACACACAATTATTTTTCCTATGTTGTAACAAAACCTCTGTTCAATGTAGTTTAACAAATTCATCAAATTTCGAGTGCAAAATTAGACAGAATACAAGATTTCATATGTGTGCTTTCTGAAAGACATTAGAATTATATGATGACAACAGGAAAACCAGGAAGATAATACAATTAGGATGACATTTTTTTAGAATTCATCTCTGATAACAAGAGAAAGTTTGGCTGTACTGCAGAAGAAATTACTGTTCTTGTCTGCCTCTTGTGTGATTAGCCACAATTTGAATTGACCACAAGATCCAAATTCATAGCTGACTTGTGACAATTTTTGACAAGTCAGCCATGGTCAGATTCAACTGCTAAGACAGAGCAGACCCTTGGCCCTGCACTTGCCAGCTAGCACACCTTTCTGGGCTTTCTTCTCCCTGCCCTCAGCTGGGCACTTATTGTCACTGAATCTGTAGGGTAGAGAATGTTCCAGTTGCTCAGAAAAGGTACTATTTAAGGGCCTTTGTAGTTTCATAGCTGCTTTTTCTGTAAAAAGCTAATGTTACCATTAACATCCTGGAAGGTCAATCTAGTGCAATAAGTAAATACTTCCAGCTTTGTGAGACAGAATTTTCATCTGTTGAAAAAAAAAATCAACATTTTTTTCAATAATAAGTTTCCTTTGAAGATGTTTTCTGGAGGGAGGGAGGGAGTTTTTAGGCTTGCTGTTTTAAGAATTTGTGAGAAAAATCTTCAACACATTAAAGCAGAAATTACGTCATAAGGTTTGACTGAATCTTTTTTCTAAATTGTATGCAACATCCAGACGTAGGGATGGTCTTGGGTGAAACAGAGGTTCTTGCTAGGACCTCAAAGCATAGAATCCCTACCTGTGCTCAATAATCCCAAGATCTCTGGATGCAACTATTTTAGATTTTCATACGTGCATTTTTGCCATTTGTTTTGGGGTTTTTTTGTTTAACATTTGACATTGCTGTACATTTCATTTTGCATGACACTGTCTAACCAACTTCAAAGAAAATATGTCTTTCTGTCATGAATCATAGACAAGAAAAATAGACAATACAATTTAAATTATTTGGGACACTATATGATATTTGACCTAAATAGCCAAAATTCTATATCAGTGCATTATGTGCAAAAGCTTCAGGTTATAACAGGAATCTAACTGAAATTGTCAAAGTTACTATCTAGTAATACAGTTTACTTTAGCATCAGCAATGTTATGGCGCTTGGTGCCAGCACTTCTGAACGGCTTTGCAGTGATGTGGGTGGAAACTTTCATTGACAGTGATGGTTTTTTTTTCTTTTTCCCACACAGATGTGCATATTGTATGGCCACTTTTCTTTCTTTGAAAGAATACTTTCAGGTTGAAGTTGTCTTCAAAAGAAGAGAATATATTGAAGAGTGTGCCAAAGGTACAAAACCCAAGTGGGTCAATATCTAATGTTCCAGATGAAGCAACTCCATTATGGGGTCAGTGAGATCAGCACATTGATTTTGAAGCTTGCAGTCCCTGCAAAAGTGGTCAACACCAGCTGGTGTGACAGTGTTAGGATTCTACATCTGAATTCTTGTTTGATTTTTTTACACACATTTCAAATTAATTAGCTAACACTTCTGCTGCTTATAATGAATGAGGCTTGGGCTGTGAAGTGCTCCTTACAACCTGACACTTGTAAATAATGATATGTCTCAAGGTTACCTTTGTTCTGCCCTTTGTTCTTCATCTGACTGTTTTGCTGGGGTACTGTCAGACAGACAGAGAAAGGGAGTCACTTGTGAGAGAGCCCCTATGTATGGCTATATTGCACTTGTAGAGCATGCAGACCTGTAAATGCTGTGTTGCCATGCACAATTTGCTGTAAACAAAGCATTTTAGTTAAGAGTGCCTGCAGACATTTCTCCCTGCAACAGCAGAGTGTACTGGCGACTACTGCAAATATATTCAGTTTATGAGATCAGTAAATCTCCATGTGTTCATCAAAGCTATCCCAATTTTGTTGACACTGAGAAAAGAGTCCTAAAAGTTTAGAGAGTTTGCCCTACTAATTTCGTGGTCAAAACACTTATTGATTCTACCCTGTAGCTAAAGAAATAGAAACTGCTTTTAAGCACACACCACATCTTGCATTAGCCACCATTGCCTTTGCATGAATATGGTTTGGAGAAGGTCAAAGCTATTCCAGAGTGTGTATGTTTCCTGGGAAAGGGCATTCCTGCAATGCATTAATACATAGTCTGATTCATGCTGAATCAATGAAGTAATTTCACTATTGTGAGTCTGCACAATAGTGAAATTAGTGGTCCAATGATACATAAATCAACAGATGGGGCCTCAAAACATTCATGCTCATACTCTGTCAACATGATCTCCACTGAATTTCCCTTACTTATTGTCATCTTTTTCAGGACTGTTTGATGGTTTGTCTAGTGTAACTAACCAGAAAGCATTTTGCCTGAAGATAGTCCTCTCCAGACAACAACACAACATGTCATCAGTTTCTGACTGAGAAAATATGGGCATTAATAAGTTACAGTTTGTTGATTTTAGGCACTCAGTGGTGGTTTGGCAATTGGTTGTCAGCACTGAAAGGTCTGAGGTACAGAGTGCCATGCAACTTTTTTCAAGCTGTGTCTTGATGAGATGAATTCTAATGAATCCCTCCTCTACACGCTGAAGCTTAATCCCTATTCAGAAGGGATTAGTATTCAAATTTATCATAGACTCAAAACTGATTAGCGGTCTAACACAAACAGTATGTCATGGAACATTCACTGGAAAGTTTGTGATATTTCTTGTTTATTTCTCAATTTTTATGATATTCCTACAGTTAGCAGGGTGGCCTGTCTCACTGTTGTCATTTGCCATTAGAAGTTATTGATTAAAATGCTGCAAGGAGCTGATGGGGGAAGCTTCAAGACTGCACTTAGCGACAGTTTGCAGCTGTATGCAAATTACGAGAAAAGTTCTCTGTTTCCTGGGGGAAGGTCAGTACGAAATCTGGTTGGGTGCACTGGCTCAGGAGATGTAGTTTTGATCTTGCCTGCCTAAAGAAGTTTCTACTGGGACATTTCATCACAATCATGAGCTACAGTGGCAGGCTTGTGACGGAGCATTTGACTGAAGAAGTCTTACAGATGGAGGGCACAGATAGTTAATCAAAGTACTATTTTAAAGCCCCTTTCTTAATAAAATGGAGCTAGGTTACTTCCAAAACTTAGATAAGCCTGAATCATCTGAGGAATTAGACAGAACTAGTTGGAAGAAAACAGGAAAAGTAATACAACTAGGAATGTGCACCACCCATCAGTTCAAATTGTCAGTGGTTGCTGCTGTGAATCAAATAGCTCCTGAGTTCAGATTAACAATTTTTCAGCAAAATGTCATCACAGGGGCCTGTGTTCACTAATGACTTGGTAATGGTCTCCAAGATTTCAGATGTGCTTTTCAAAAGAATCTTTCTATATCTTCCTTTTCCACCACAGTCCCCATAAAAGAAAAATTAGGGAATATGTTTTGAATTATCTCAGGGAGATAGGGGGGGTGGGGGGGGAGGGGGGGGGGGGGGAGGTCTATGGAAAATAAGAACATTTCTGCCCATCTCTATTAAAATTTAAATGTATACTACTTTATTATATACTTGCAATTTTTTTTCCTTTTAGTTCTATTCAAAGTCTACTGAAATTGATGAAATCTTCCTTTGATCTCAGTGTTGTGTAGGCTTTGGTGCTCAGGTATGTTGAATGAGAAGCAGAAGAGGAAGATTTTCTGGTCAGTAAAAAAAGTAGCAGAGCACTTGATTAGTGCATATGTTGCTGGAATTTTTAAAAAAATTACACTTGTATTGTTGATATATGAAATAACAACCCAATATTTATTACTTGCATATTGATACTATCAAACAATTGCAACTCCATTCATTCTCCTGCTGTACCATCATGTAGATAACCAGTCTGATCATGGAGGCACCTTGTACTTTATAAATGTATGAAATATTTGATATGAATAAAAATTTGAGCAAGGGACAGTATGGAAGAGCATAGAACTATAAATGGTTGTGCCCACTGAAGCTGAAAGTTTTGATCTGTCAGTAATGTGATGCTACTTCACAATTTTTTATACATAGCTTTCGGTGTTGTGATCTCTCCTAATCTCAGATGGTGGGTGAATATGAACTCTCTGTCACTCATCACCACATTTATAAGGGTGTCTGTCATATTGGCACCGTGCTTATAGGAGCAGTAAGAAATTAAAGCTTAAATTGTCCAATGTGTCACATAATTACCTAAAAAATTTGGTTTGCAATATATACTTAATTTTTAATGTCTCTTAAATTAGATGTAGGTCATGGTCAAGGTGAACTACAAGTTTGTGTAGAAAGAAGGAAATCATGTTCTTAGGAAGTTACTACTTTGTTGCCATGAGTTTCATCTCATTCTGTGGTCTCATTGTCCGATATCAGTGCTCTGAAGGCAACACAGTACTAAGAATCAGACTAATGATGTAAATTAATTTACATCAGCCAAGTGCCAGTATCATCAGCCGGCAATACCACCTCTGCAAATAGCTGATTATACTGAAGGAAACAGGGCAACCAGGCAAATTGGAAAGCCATAAAAAGGATGATAAAAGCTCTGCAGCTGTGACATTCCTATTATAACAAAGTGTGCTGTATCAACTCCTTGGTCACACCAAGTCAAAGGTAAATGGGTGAGGACTAGGCAGGTCCCTCTCCCTGTACAGTCTCCTGTTACAGTCTCATTCAAAAGCTATGTTTAGTTAAACAAGAAGTATTGTACAGCATAAGTTGGATATTGTGAGCTATTCCCTACCACCAGTAAAAAGTCATTTCATACCTCAGAGCATGGACTCAGATTACATTATTTCCTTAGTTTCCTGAATGCTGCATCCGGGTTGTGAAAAGCCTTCTAAAAATCAGCTGAGAGAGGGTTTTTCAAGCTAGAGTTTCACTTATGGTAATGCCTTTTTCTCTGGTGCTACTACATGGTTAAGTGGATGAAAGGAGTTTTATAAGGATCATTTAATAAGGATCCTTATGGTGCACAACTCAACAAGGCGTAAAACGCTGAAATTACAGCACGTGACACATATACAATTTTTATAAACTTTGCAAATTAACACACCTGATGAAGATTCCCGTATGAGAAGCTTAATAGATTAAGTAATGTCCCCCTGCTCTGGCAATTTCAAGTATCTCTTCCCCTCAGATGAGATTTGTATCCTGGTTATAAAAATATGTCCTAGAAAGCTGGTTCCAGCATTGGCTCCTATGGAGAAAAAAGATAGCAGAAAGCTTCAGGCCTTCAACGGGGAGACTTTTAGAAGATTTTGTCCTCCTGCCTAGAGAAATACCAGAACTAAGTTACAGTATCAGACTGAAAATATGTAAGTTATGCATATAGAGAATATATGAAATGTATATTAAATAAAGCAAAAAATTGCCACAGCATCAATGCAAGATTCCTGCTAAAAAAAAAGTATGAGGAAACAAGAAACACAAAGGGTCTAGAAGAGAGAGGACAATGAGGAAGAATTACAAATGGCTTGGAAGACACTCTGAAGAGAGATGACAAAAAAGTATTTTATTTAGAAGCACTGACCTTCAAGAGTAAAGACAGTTTCAATAAGCCTCAGGAAAGAAATAAAGGCCTGAATCACTTACAGTGTCTTACTTTGGGCAATGACATAGCTCAGCTACCCAGGGAAAGTGAGCTTCATCTTTGCTATAAGAAAATACAGTTCAAAAAAGTCAGTGTGGTCCAAACTTCTTAATTGCACTTATTTCCACAAACTCCAGCAGGAGTAGATATGTTGACCTATCTCATCATATCCATCACTTAAAAGAATGTTTGCAAGGAATGGACTAGAAGCCATAACAAGTAGGAACGATGAGAGCAGGCCTACAGTGATAGTGGGTAAAGAACGGGTAACTATGAGGTTATTGCATGGTGGAAAAAAGAAGGAGATCTCTGACTCTTTTTTGAAAACTGCTTTTTGACTACAGTCAAAAAGGTTGGTTAAAATCTTGGTTAAAACTACACCACTCCCGACTAGTTAAATCACTTAGCAGCTTCATTCCTTTCACTAGAAGTTCATATATGTCAAAATATCTTTTAAATGCCTGCTGTACTCACATTTAGTGAAAAAAACAGCAAAACCATTATGCTGTCCTGCATGCCCTCAGAGCATTCTTTTGCAGGCAAAATGGCAGAATATTCTGAGTTGGAAGGGACCCAAGTCCAGCTCCTGGTCCTGTGGAGGACACTGCAAGAAACACAGCCTGTGACTGAGAGTATTGTCCAAATACTCCCTGAACTCTGTCGGGCTTGGTGCTGTGACCACTTCCCGTGGGAGGCTATCCAGTGGTCAACAGCCCTCTGAGGGATCAGCTTTTTCCTGATATCCAACCCAAAAGGCCTAGACTTAGTTTCATGCTATTCACTCAGGACTCATCACTGGTCATGAGAATGAAGAGACCATTGTCTGCCCCTCCACTTCCCCTCATGAGGATGTTGAAGACCACAACGAGATGTGCCCTCGGTATCCTCTTCTCCAGGCTGGATAAACCAAGGGATCTCATCCACTCCTCAAGATTTCCTCTCCAGATATTTCACCATCCTCTTGGCCCAACTTTGGAGGGTCTCAAACAGGTTAATGTCTCTTTTAAAAACTGCACACAGGACTCAAGGAGAGGCTGCCTCAGAGCAGAGCAGAGCAGAGCAGAGCAGAGCAGAGCAGAGCAGAGCAGAGCAGGACAATCCCTCCCTTGCCTGGCTGGCAATGCTGGGCCTGATGCCCCCCAGGACACGCTTGGCCCTCCTGGCTGCCAGGGCACTGCTGGCCCATGTTCAACTTGTCACTGACCAGGACACCCAGGTCCCTTTCCATGGTGCTGCTCTCCAGCATCTCATTCCCCAGGCTGTGTGCACAGCCAGAGTTAATTGCACCTATCCTCGGCTGTGCTTACAGCCAGGGTTAATTCCTCACCTCATCCTAGGTGAGGAATCCAGTACTTGTCCTTGCTAAACTTCATATGGTGATTGCCCATCTCTCTGGTTTGTCCCGGTCATTCTGCAGGGCCTCTCTGCCTTTGAGGAACTTGACAGTTTAGTGTCATCAGCAAACTTAGCATTACTTCCAATTGTTTTTGAAGTTGCTGAAGAGAGGTGGCCCTAGGAAAAAGTCCTGCAGAACCCCACTATGAAGCTCCTCTGCTCTGCTGCAGTGGTTTCATTCTCATTTCTAGTGCTTCCCTGTACATAAGCCTAGAACCAAGTAAGCACACAATGATTTAACTAAATCTCTTTTCTGGATAACTGGTGATTAATCTAGGTTGCTTGAAGTCAGTATAGCTAAAAAGGGGAGTAAAGGAAAAGCTTGTAGGAAAATACTTCTCTTTTTCTTTTATAATTTAAAATGAGAAAAATAAAAATTTATAATTGTGTATTGCATCAGTTCAGAAAATTGAAAGATGAGTTTCCCTAGGTCAGACCATGAAGCAGAGACTGGGAGATTTTGTGTATTAAATTCTGCTATACTCATTACCATACATTTAGAAAGTTTACTACTGTTTCATTTTTTGTTCTCTTATATTCATGTGGTTTAAGTGATAACCTTGTTCATTGCATAAGTGATGCTGCTTCCCTCACAGATGCCTCACAATATTTGTTGCGTGTTACCAAGGCCTAGGTTCCATCACAGCCTCATGGTGCAGCAGCCGGTTTGTTATGGGTTACACTGTCTCAGTCTCCTCAACGGGCATTTGTAGATCTTCCGCAATAACCCACACCTGATTAATGATGTGAGAATATAAAATACTCCACCTGCCATAGCAGCCACAAAAACTGAATTAATGTGTAAGGAAAAAAGGGCAAACTAGTCTCAAGGCTTCAGTGTACAGAGCAAGCAAGATCAGCTGCTTACCTCAGCTCCTAATGATGCTGTTTGTGAATGAGTTACTTGCTTATTCATTTAGCCCATTAGCAGACAGTCATTCCAGGGAAAATCATGCCTTATTGTAATAAATATTGTATGACATAAAAAAAACATCTCACAGTCTTTAAGACTGTAATCTTCTGGAAAATCCCTCCCAGTCATTATTCTCCATGTAGTGCTTAAGAACAGTAAACTACTGCCTGTTGAGATACAGAGGGGAATAAGTGCATTAAGGAGAGTTTTTGTAGGCTACAGAGAATGTGCACTGGTTTTAATTAACACATTTCTGGTCTTTTTTTTTTAATATAAAGGATTTTTTTTTATTATTTTACATTAAACTATTAACAATTGTAAACTTGTGTCCAAACTGTGACTCTTGCAAGACACTGAGAAAGTTTCTCAATCTTTATTTGAAATATGTTAGTATTCTTTACTTGAAAGATATTATATGCAAACAATCACGTCTTGAATTAAAACTAAATCTATTAATGTCTCTGTTATGTTTAAATTAATGTAAATATTAGCAATCTATATCTAAACAGAATCCATGAGTGCTTTATGACACCAATAAGAAATCATGTGCCTCCTTTAAGTGGAAAGGCTTTCAGCACAGTCAGCAAAGTGATCAACTCAAACTGTTGAGCCAAAGGGAAATCCAAAAAGATAGTAACTGAAAATGTAGTCACCACTTTTTGTGCTTATAAAAGGAAAGAGTCTCAGCAGCCAGGTGGATGGAAATGTAAAGACTTTTACATTTTTAATATTCCCATTTTAAACTAGTTTATCAACTTTTTTTTAATCCACAGAGTTTTGAAGATATCATTTGCAGCTGATTTTTTTAACCAACACTTGCAGTTTTCAGTGAAGAGTGAGGAACTGACATCTGCAAGCGAGAGTTCTCACACTCGGCTACTGACTGCCAGCAGTCTTTCCACTTTCATTTCCATGGAAACTGGGCAAGAAAAGGTTGTATTTCTTATACTTTTTAAAAATTCTTATTTTTATTCATCCAACCACTTAACTTGCAAAAATAGGAATTAGCCCAAAGCATCTAGGGGAGTTTATGTGCAACTGGTGCTTTTAGCAGATGTAGTCTAAAGCTGCCACAAGACCTCAAGTTCATTGACTGGAACTACTTGTTGTGACATGTTTTACCTGGGCTGGTAGGAAAATATAGATTTCTTCTGTAGAGCTTTATATGCAATTTCTAGACTCTAACCACTGTATAGCCCTGAATCTATATTTGTTCCCCCTATTTATAGCTGAACACCACTGAAGATGAGTTCTGATTCTGAATTAATTTATTTCTTATTCAGCTTGTGCAGTCACAGGTCTTCACTGAGTTTAATTAACTAATCCCATATTTACCTGAAAACCAGATTTAGATCAATTCCATTTAAGAAATATGAATGTCAGCCAGTAGTTCTGAAACCACTTCAACAGGTAGTTGTCTCAATGACAATACTGAAAAATAATATTGTTGCAAGTTCTAGAAACCTATCTATTATAACCAAATCTACCACTGTGAGTCTGTGTTTACAAAAGGAAATATTTCTAAAAAAAAAATGTTATGCAGTTTCTCTAACAGCCTTCACAGCAGTGCTGGATCTCATTAGTTTACTGGATTTGTGGCCTAAGATATTAAAAATTACAGAAGTGGCTGGATTAATCAGGTGTCATTGAATAAGATGAGTAATGAAGAAAGAAACCAAGAACCTATGAAAGTATTCTGATGTCTAGTAATGAAAAGTTCAGGAATTATTTGGTGATAATGTGAATAATTAAAAAAATGGAAATTTATTCCAGCAAAATGTCAAAAATTGTGTTATGAATAATTCATAATGAATAATTCATCCATCTCCACACTATATAGAAATGTTCTTGGCATTCTGCATATACATTTATACCATTACTTTAAAGTTTCACTTCCAGTGGCTTCAAGCAGTGTTCAGCAGCTGAATAAATTCAGGACCCCCACAACTTTGCCATGCAAGACAGAAGACCAAATAAACAATGCTTGCTCATGCCAGCCCAGCTGACACTTTCACATGGTAGTCCAGACTGACTGTGGGTGCACAGGAGCTGTTGAATGTGCTCCCTTTTCAGGGCTGGTTGTTGGACTCTCCAGGGAGAGCTTCAGGCACAGCTAATCGCTGGATTTGTGAGGCTGCATCCCCTGCTCACACACAGAAACATTTCTAAGACTCCATTCTCCCCAGCTTTCACCTGCAGGGTTGTTATTCCCTCCCTGGGACACATCTCATTGTCTGTATCACATTAAATACAACCGGTTGTTATTATACACACTGCCTTGTCTGTCTCTTTGAGCTGCTCCCGAAAACTCACAGGCCAGAAGTCCACATGCAATTCAGGAACATGCTGGATGCAGTGTTTTCAAATATGGGTCTTCCACTAGCTGCTGAAGCCTGGCATACTTTTCTTTGCTACAGCAGACTGTGGGCTGCCATATATCCATTAGCTATGGCTTTTGGAAAAAGAAAATATTTCAGAGTTGCTTTACAATTTCTGCTACAGCTTCCACAGCTCCAGTTCTAGGGAAGATATAGCTTGATTGTCTCTTTTGACAACAGCTCTGACCTCAAACTATGCTAAAAACTATTTTTACTTCAGCCCATCTTTTTTCATTACTAACCTACACATCAAGCTGCCCCATACAGTAGTGTAAAACATCATGAACATTTTTTTAACAAGGAAACATCTCAGTTAATGCCTGTAGTGCATTATAAGACTTTTTCCTAGATGCAGAACAGATAACAGAAGCCCACAAATACTTCCCTTCTGCACCAATTTTGATGTTCCAAAGACTGTTTGGTGATTTGAATAATTATATTTTAGCAAGAAGGAAGTCTGGTCATTTTTTTTTCCTTTTTCAAAAACGTGAACTGCAATGCTGTTGTTCTCTACCAGATTTCCCTTTTATGTAATTTTGTAAGTTTATTGTGATAGCATTCAAAAGGCTGTGCCTGAAAAGTTCTATAACATATGGCATATATTTAACATTGCTTGTGAATTAAAAATAACAACCAGCCATCTGCCTTTCTGAGCAGATTTTAACAAAGTCTAAATGAAAACCTCAACGATGTGAATGTTGTCAATTAAAATATGAAACACTTAGGTTCATGACAGGGTAAAAGTGTTTAGACTTACCTTACTTGAACCTGAGTCACTAACAGATAAGCCTCCATATTTGAGTAGTCACTTTATAGAGGAATAAAACATCATAGTGAGCATCAAGAGCAGGTTTTGTTTTAAGAAAATGTAAGCTTCAAAAGTCAGCCTATTGTCTGCTGGTTCATCACGTATGAACTGTTTGAAAAAGTGTGATTTTGGTAATTTTCACTGATGCTAACTATTTAAATTCGCATTTCTATAAAATCTCATTAAATCTTTACAGCAACAATTAACTGAAGGGCTTGTAGAATTTACTGTACTAGAGCAATACAGTATAAGCAATACCTATCCCCAGTTTTCTCCACTTATTGAAGTCAGAATTATTAATTACTGATTATTGCCTCATGTTTAGCTTCAGAGTTATTTGTTGGGGTTTTTTTCCAAAGAATGTACGTGCTTTTTACCTTTTTTTAAAATTAGGTAAATGAAAATCCATTTTAAAATAGAAAGTAAAAATAATTCATTTTTTAAATGTTAGCAAGAGACACAGAGACTTTCAAAAGAAATCTCCCACTCTCTCAATCTCACTAAATTTTTTAGCTAAAATTATATACTAACTTGTCAAATATATAATGGCAGCCTGGCTCACACTGTCTGCCCATAATATTCTATATTTTTGTTACCTTCTGACTTTAATAGTGCAGCTTTTTACCCAGACTACTTTCAACTGGTGTACCACCACCTGGAAAGAGTTACAGAGTTTTGCTCACATAAACCTAGAATACTATTCAAAATACAGACTCTAATAGTGCATCATGAATACAACCAAAATTTTGTAGTCTCTGCCAGCTCAGCTCTGAGTATGTTTTCTGTTGTATGTAAATACTTTTCAATTTTCACACTCACTTTTTAATTCTTTACTCATTTTTTAAATGATTAGGCTTTTTAAGAAATTGAGAAGAGAGGAAGGAAGCAGCAACTTTTGTTTCTACTTTCAATGCAGAACCTCAGATGTCACAGTGAAGCTGTACAGTATCTAAGAGAGTTTGTAGCACCCATAAGATGTGTCACTGGAAAGAGAGAAGCTGGTCAGTAATTCAGCCTGTTGTTCCATCCTTTGCACAGGTATGATACCACATCACACAGAAAGCTCCTAATTCAATTGGAATAAACTCAATTGCATGTGTGGGTGGCGTGGAATCAATTTTTGTCACCTTTAGTTGCCCTGAACTGCTGTATGTTCTCTAAAAGAGGGATTCAAGAACAATGTCTGGAATCTGACAGCTGCAAAAAAGTATCTGCTGTTGGGGAATACAGCACTTCCCTTGAGAGATCATTCTAAATGGCTGATCTCATTGTGAAATGAATTTTCTTTTTATGTCCAATCAGAATCTCCCCAGGAGTCATTTGCACCAATCACCTCTCATCTTTTCTATGTGACTCCTTTTTAAAAGGGACACTGGAAAAGTTATTCAATAAATAATTTTAATTCAGTGCTCAGTTTGCTTTCAGCATTTTTGGTAAAACTTCAGTGACTTCCAAGAATGTAATAAAACTAATTCTACTGATAGTTAATATAAAATTAACTATTTTAAAATAAATATCAATATAAAACAAGTGCAATCAAGTTCCAGTTTTTACACAGAAAAGCCCAATTACATTTTGAGCACCAACATGAAGTAAGGGAGTATTGAGTTGCAAGCAGCACATGACCTAGTCAACCTAGATACCTTAAACAAGTAAAAATAGATTTGAATTAGATTTCACGGGGAAAGGGTTGGAGAAATTGTTGCAATTTATTTAGCTTAGAGAAAAGACAAGTCTTATATTCTCTGCAATATGTAGAGTGGAGAGCACAACTCCAAAAATGCAACATTAGGGAAAAATACGACTTCTTCATGAAAATGAGCTTTCTCTTTGTGAAGGTGGATTGGCATCAGAAAGTGTCTGGCGATGAACATCTTTGGATCCACAAGACAGGAAAATAAGCTTCTTCAAAAATGGATGAATAAATAAAGAGATGAATAAATAAAACCTTACCTTGGGCACTCCAGAAAGCTCATAAAGCTGCAGGAACTGTGATTCCTTGCTTACATATTGTTTTGGACTATGTTTTGATAAATCCATGGGATCAAATGCATTAAAATTTCACAGCCCGCCAAGTTCAGTGTATAAGTGCTCTCTCAGAAACAATTAATTTGTCTAGCTGCAAACATTTGAGAGCTTCTCTGTAGAACAGCCTGAACTTTTGAAGTGTTACCATTTCTCTGTCTTAGTCTTGTTTGATCATTTATCATCTTGTTCCATTACCGGCTAAGTAAATAAACAAAAGAAGGAAAGCAGAATTATGTAATTTTTTGTCCTGGAACTAGTGAGGCTTTTGTGTAATTTTCTATGCAAGTGAGGGAGCAACAATTTGAGGCAAAGAGGAGGTTTGTAGTTAAAGCACAGGAGTAGTAGTCAGGAAATGGTCTCCTTTTCTCAGTTGCTATGGATATTCTGTGGGATCACAAGCCTGGTTTCTGCAAATTGATACTTAGTCTTAGCATCAATTTGGATAGAAATAGAAGCAGACTCATAATCCTATTTATCATCTGAAAAATGGGCCTCCTATTTGATCCCATTGAAAGTCTGTGATCCTCATAACTAAACTTGAAGGGCTCCTGGAAAGAGCAAAACCATTTGTGATGACAAGCAAGTAGTTCATATTAATGAGATTATACAAGTGTTGCACCCATGCATATACAATCTGTAATTCATTCTGTACAGACTTAAGTAGATAACAAATCTTTAGAGTAAAAATGCACTACATTTACCTCCTAATTAGCCTTCCTAATCATCTCTTCCATGTTTGCTTCCAAATAACATGTTAGGTTGGTTTCTCAATATTTTTTAATTTGACTATAGTGAGAACATACACTAGACTGTAAGAAACAATTTTGATATATATTTCCAAGCCACTTTTTCCAGGAAAAAAAAAAAAAAAAAAAAAAAAAAAAAAACCAAAAAAAAAAAAAAAAAAAAAAAAAAAAAAAACAAAACAAAAAGAAAAACCAGAACCAGTTGCAAATGAGATAGTATTTTACATGGATATTCTCTCCTTCCTTTTCATATTTCTTATGATTTGCTGGGGAACTGGAAAAATAATATTTCTTGGGTTTCACTGCATGTCTCCTTCACCTGCACACTTCACAGCATCACAGAATTGTTTGGGTTGGAAGGGACCTCTAGTGCTCATCTACTCCAATACCCCTGCCAAGACAGAGTCATGCAGAGCAGGTCACAGAGGAACCCGTCCAGGTGGGCCTGGAATGTCTCTAGGGATGGAGAATCCATGACCCCTCTCAGCAGCCCGTACCAGTGCTCTGACTCCTTCAACATAAAGCAATTCTTCCTCATGCTGAGGTGGAACTATTTGAGCAGGCTTTAGCTCTTTGTCCTGTCACTGGGCCCCACTGAAAAGAGTCTGGACACCTACCTTGGAGATATTTATTTACATTAATGCCATCCCCTCTCAGATTTCTCTTCTCCAGACTAAACAGGCCCAGCTCCCACAGTCTCTTCTCAGAAGAAGGATGCTCCAGACCCCACCATCTTCATGGCCTTTACTGAACTCTCTTCCATAGCTGCTTGTCTTCCCTGCACTGAGGGGCCCAGAACAGGGCCAAGTAGAAAGGGAGGATCGGCTCCCTTGACCTGCTGGCCACACTCTTCCCAGTGCATCCCAGGATACCATTGGTCATCCTGGCCATAAGGGCACACTGCTGGTTCATATCAACCTGTCAACCACAAAGACCCCCTGGTCTTCTCTGCAGAGCTGCTCTCCAGCAGGTCAGCCCCTGACCTGTGCTGGTGCTTGGGGTTATTCCTCACCAGGGGCAGCACCCTACACTTGCCCTTGTTTAACCTCATCGGGGTTCCCTCCACCCAATCTGCAGCCCGAGAAGGTCCTGCTGAAGGCCAGCACAGCCCTCAGGGATCATCAGCAAACTTGCTGAGGTTGCATTCAAACCTTTCACCCAGGGATGAAAACAACAACACTTGAGACTTAACAAATTCATTTGTCTCTTCATTTCAAGATATGCTTTTGATATGGCAATTTAAAAGGCCATATCAGCTGGAACAATCTTTCCCATACTAGGCTCCATGGAGAAAGTTTGGTAAAGGTTCTGGAGTAATACTATGAACCTGTATGAATCAGCAGCACCTCCTGTGTGCTGTAATAGGTCCTTACCATTGGGAGCTAAGAGCAGTCCATTTTCTTAGTTACAAAAGTAAAGATAAATATTCCATCTCTAAGGTATTGTTTAAATGGGGGGGTTGACAGTTTTTTGGTTTATTGTTTTTTGTCTTGGTTCTCTATTCAGAATGTTGCTATATTTCAGAAAGTCCTCTATCATAGGACTGAAAAGAAATCATCTACAGCCATGCTTTTTGGATTACACTGAAATTTAAATATACTTAATAATTGTTTCTGGTTACTTTTTATTTAGGATTTATAGAAAGATGAAAATAAAAATCACAGAGGGAATTCTAAATGACAATGCAGCTATGGGCAAAAGAATGAAAGTAGCTATTTTTAAAAAGACAAATACAGAAACACAAGAAAAGCAAAAAAAAACAAAAGCCTCCAATGAAATAACCCACCTTGGCAATCATAAACAAAAGGTTTAATATTCATCCCAGTAATTTCTGGAAATATATCTGTCCAAGAAAAAGGAATTATCAAATTCAGGTGGTGTTGGATCATCAGTAAGAACTTGTCTCAGGTTCCAACGGTTCTCAAACTCTCTGTTAACAGCTCTTCCTCTTTTTCATGTCAAGTCTTTCAACTGTAGAATGCCATGGAGAAGTGGGTCTCGGGTGGTCCCTGCTGAAAATTCCAGCCTAGTATCTCTGGTGACAACAAGTGGTTAAACCAGAAAACACTTTTGAGGCCTCTGCTGAATTAAACTCTGTTCCTATTAACAGAAACAAGTTGAGGTAGCTAAATTCCTCATAATTCTAGAACTGAAAAATATGGAGAAAAGAAAGAGCTCAGAGAATGACTCATCAATACCTAGTGTTTGTTCTTAGTTGGTCCAGAGGCTACTAATAAAAATTACATATGAATACTGAAGTCTAAATGCTGGATCTTAAAAAAAACCCCAGAACCTAAAACTAAGAGATCAGATAGATTCCATATAAGTTCATATATAATGAAATATCTAGACAGTCCTTCTCACATTCCTTCTATAAATATCTGTTCCTCTTGAGAGGAATGCTTAGGTTTTGTCAGGAAAACGATTTATGCATTTATCTGAAATGAAGATGTTAGCATCCACTGACCATGGCTTTTCTTTAGCTATCTACTGAAAAAGAGAAATGACAACATCTCTTTTAATCAATGCAAGGGCATAAAATCTGTTTCCTGAGGCTGCAGGTAGTGGGCATGGAGAGTACAGTGAGTTTGGCCTCCTGCTTGCTTTGCCTCTCCCAAGTAAAAGAAGTCAGTTTTACTGCTGCTGCTACTGGGAGAGCAGCTGGAGGTGCCATGTACCACAAGTCAACCCCACTCCCACCCATTCTTTTCCGCTGGTGATGCCTTTACTTTCCCTATAGCAAGATAGCTCCAACCACATACCACTCCCTCTGTTTGAGTTGGCAGAATTCATCTCTCCAGAACTGAAAACCTTGAGCTTACCATGAATCTCAGTGATCAAACACATTGCATTTCAAATATTTAAATGTAGTAGGAAATGCCAGCTAATTAATATGTTGTGAAATCAAAGTGATTAATTTTGAAATGTTATCATTTTTACCACTTTTTTCTCTCATGGTCTCTTTTGTGTAGCAACAAGTATGTTCTCAAAAAAATGCTTCATATTAATTATTTAACTAAATTACATTTTAGAGGAGGAAATGCTGACAAAAAGCCCTCACCAAATCCTAGCAGCGCACAACAAAAGACTTTGGGTCCAATAACAAACTAGCAAAGCCCAACTTCCTGTGTAAGTAAAAGCAGCAATCTTCAAAAGCAGAAAACTTCTATTTAAGGCAAGACATTGTTTATTACTACTATAATTTTGTCAAGACAAGCCTGTGTTGCCAGTACTAATGATTGCCAGCTGTAACAACATGGTTTCTTTACTGCACTCATTTTACATATTTGGGAAAGTGACAGCAATTCCTTTCATTCCAATTTTCTTTGCCTTACTGGCAATAGTATTAATAAGAATACTGATGTCTTCTGGAGGAGCATGAGTCCTTGCTATTCTACAATTCCTGTTTTCCAATGTAACTAACCTCTGATGGTTCTGGTGACCTGCACAGGAGGCAGAGGCCCCCTGCACACACGATCCAGCTCCTGTGCCTTATTAGAGGCACGGTATAGTGCCAGTCAGCAGCTCAGCAGCTTTACAGCATCCATGGCCCTGCAATACTTTGCACTGTCAGGGGTGCTGTGCCTGAGAACCTCTGTAACCAACAGAAAATACAGGAATAGTGGGACGTGACAGCTGGGTGACTCCAAAATGAGAAAGGGAAAGGATTTCATTGGGGATAACTGGTTAGTCAGCACTCTAGTCTCCATTGAAGGAATGAAGAAGCAAAGCAGTGTGACCTGGGATGCAATCAGGATTTGGCAATTTGGATAACTGAGAAGCTCTTTCCTTTCATCTTTAAAGATGCCTGTGGGGTCCTAGCACATTACTGAAGCCAGAAGGGGCTGCCAAGCATTACTGACAAACAGCTTCCAAAACTGCAGATCCTCATGCAGCAGCACCCATCCCACATGCCTACAGCCATCCCTGCCAAGCAAACAATAATCCAGCCTCCAAACAGGGAATCCAAGAAGCCAGAAATGCACAGCTTTACAACTGTGGGCAGAAAGCAAGTGCCAGCAATCTGAGACGAAAATAATAAAACATCTGGAGCTCAAGCCTTGAGTCAAACTCCAAAAAAACGAAAGGAAAGAAAAAATAATCCCAATGACACAGTAAATCCTACTGTAAGACAAAAATATGAAAAGATGTCAGAATTCCTACAGAGAAAGAGTAGCAGAAAATACCATGTCACCACCTACTCTTGGTGTCATATGCTATTGGTTGTACAGCACAGCTGAGTGATACTGCACCTGTTCTCTGTAATTTACCTGGGGAAAAAAAAAATTTTTTTTTTTGATCTGCAATCTGCAGAAAGTTGCATTGTAAAGGGACTTCTGAGAATATTTGTGTTGATTTGAACCCTGTACCCATTCGAAATAAATAGTTTGTGATTAAGAGATCAGCCACTCAAAATAGTGATAGACGTTGGGGTTTGACTGGGTAGGGTTCTCTCTTTTTGAAGCAAAATTTACACTAAAAGATACATCAAAGTGTATCTTTCCACAGGCCTCACAGTAGTAATAGGTAATTCAGTTTTAGGTAGAATTTTTGCCTGTATTTATTTTCCACAAAGTGCCTGTGGCCGCAGCTCTCTTCATAGAGGGCAGCAGGCACAATTTCCCCAGGCATTGTCCTGGGGAAGGCTGTGAGAAGACTGGAGAAAAGAAAGATAAACCATTCTTATCTCCATTTGCTGCACCCGTTGTTGTGAACATGTGGAATGCGCTATGGAGATTTGGTTACCAAAGGGTGATTTCTTAATTAGCCAATAGTAATGGTGGTTTGGAATCAAGGACCAATCTAGTCTGTCTGTATTGGCAATGAGTTTCTTAATCATGTAGTGTAGTATAGTATAGTATAGTATAGTGCAGTATAGTATAGTATAGTATAGTATAGTATTAGTATAATAAAGCAATTGATCTGCCTTCTGGAAGCATGGAGTCAATGCTAATTATTACCTGGCATGAACCCATGCCACAATATGTGCCCAATAAATTCTTTTTCCTTTGCACTGGCCAAAAATGTTATATTGATCGGGAGCACGTCTTTTTGAAGGAAAAAGACCTTTTCTCTGAGTAGTTTTAAATATAATTCACTTGTCTCTACTGTTTAACTTGATGATCTTACCACAAGTTGCATTAATGAAAATGCAAACCAAGGGTTTTGAAAAACTTTTGGAAGAATTAATGATCACCCTTTTGAGCATCTACTGCAAAACCTAAAGGATGGCAAAAGGGACATATGAGGATTTGCCCTAGGCACTGAAAATTACTGGGCTTGCTATCCATCTAAACAAATCTGCATATAAAGTGACAGAAATAACTCTTGCCAGCTACATGTAAGATACATTAAAAATTCCTTTTTTAAAAAGCACCTGTTAAGGCTTTGTAGTGTAATGCTGCGCAGAGGTAAATGCAACACATATTGGTGGTCCAGGGAGAAAGGAAATTAGATCCTAAGTCTCCTTAACTGCTCCTTAACTGTTGAATTCAATTTGAGTTTAAAACATTTCTTCTCCTAGAAGTACTAAAAGAAGTTGCTTTTTTTTATTATTGTTTAGTTCTTACACAAAATTCTCTGTAAATATCAATTGAAAGGATCAACAGCCAGCAGAGTTTTAAATCAATTGCTAAGTCTTTTACAGCAGCACCAAATAGTATTTACCTATTTGGAGCTGCTGGTGACCAGAAAAAGACAGAACCTGGCCCACAAAAATGATGTTGAGGTATCCTGCACTATGAAATTGTACCATAATTCCACAGTGAGAGCACTAATTCCAGATTCTGCTACTAGTTTGCTGTACAGGTGATGTACACGGCATTTCTCTTTCCCTCCTGACATGATCTTCATGATCCTACAGCTCTCAATTATTTTACAATAATTAGCCCAGCAAGGGGTAGCAGATGAACTTACAGTGTTATCAGTCCCATTAAAAAAAAAAAAGAGGAAAAAAATCGCATGCAAAATATGCCTTCTTTACAAGAATACAGATTGAAACACAAACATAATACATTCAAATAATAAAATTTATTATATTTGCTTGGGAAATTAACAACATGAAACTGTTACACAACCACTGTGTTGGTATTAATTTAAAATTCAGCAATATTTCCCTGCTGATGAACACAGACTAACAGAAATTTTAACAGAAATATCCACCATGGGCTTTACTAATGTGATTGAAAAGTGGCAATACAATAACCCTATGATCTGTGATTGGTATCTGACTTCCAGTTATATATAAAATATATAATGGACATGACAAAAAACTACAGTGCATTTCAGTCAAGCCACAATTGATTTATTGTAGGACACAGAAGCAATGCCACTGGTTAAGGATCTGATAAGATTCATACTGGACACTTGAGGCTTTTGAATCTGTTTTTCTGTGCTAAATAGCTCCTGTGAGGAAAAGGATGTATGTCTGACCTAAAGGGGAAAATGAAAGTGATCTGTTTTGCCATATATCTGAGTATGTCTCTTTTGTAAGACCATGACATTTTGGTATTTAAAAAAAAAAAAAAAAGTCCAAGAATCAGAGAATCTTAGTATCATACAACATCCAGATTTGAAAATGACCCACATGGATCATCAAAGTCCACACCCTGGGCCAGAACAGGACAACCCCCAAAATCACACCATGTACCTGGGAGTATTGCCCAAATGTTTCTGAACTCTGGCAGGCTTGGTGCTGTCCCACAAGCTTTGGGTAGCCTGTTCAGTGCTCAGTCATGCCCTGCGTGAAGAATCTTTTTCTAATATCCAGCCAAATGCCCTTGACACAGCTTCATGCCGTTCTCTCAAGACCTATAACTGGTCACTTAAGAGGAGGAACTGATCCCTGCCACTCTACTTCCCCTCATGAGGAAGAAGACGGTGATGAGGCCTCCCCTCAGTCCGCTCTTCTCCGGGTTGGACAAACCAAGAGAACTCAGCTGCTCCTCATATGGCTTCTGCTCCAAACCCTTCACCATCCTTGTTTAAATGTTAACAGCTCAATGTCTGTTTTATGTTGAGGCCCCCAGCACTCGAGGTGAGGCTGCCCCAGAGCAGAGCAGGGCAATCCCCTCCCTTGCCTGGCTGGCAATGCTGGGCCTGATGCCCCCCAGGACACGCTTGGCCCTCCTGGCTGCCCGGGCACTGCTGGCTCATGTCCAACTTGTCACTCACCAGGACGCCCAGGTCCCTTTCCATGGCACTGATTTCCAGCCTCTCATTCCCCAGTCTGTTCACATATCCAGGTCTGTCTCATCCCAGGTGCAGAAAGAATCCAGTATTTGTCTTTGTCAAACTTTATATAGTTGATGATTGTCCAGGCCTGTAATTTGTTGAGGTCTCTCTGTACTGACCCCTCTCTGCCTTTGAGGGGGTGGACAACTCTTCCCAGTTTATTGTCCTTGGCAAATTTACTCTGTATACCTTGCAGTACTATATCCAAGTTATTCATTAAGAAAGAGAAGTGGTGCTAGGATGGAGCCCTGGGGATTCCCAAGTGACCAGTCTGTTGGAGAATTTTGCTCAGAAATGGCTTATAGAGTTTTGTTCAGACATGCCATAATCATATACAGCTGATGGAAAAGTAAAAGGCAGCTGTGGGGAGCAAATTCTCACAGCCTGTTTCTGTAAACAACAAAAGTTCTCAGGCATGTTTATGTAAACAGCAGAGGTTCTCAGGTTGTTTTTAATAACAAGTAAATATCTTGTCTTTGGATAAGTTTTGGGAAAGCAAAAGTTGACAAATATGGAGGCCTTGAGAACTTTCATATCAGGGTGAGAACACAAATCTTGGTTTCAATAACAAACCACAGGTATTGAAAACAAAAGGAAGGGTTGGTATGTAATCTGTGACCTATGATGAGCTCGGATTTTGTAATATGTATAAGCTTAATTAACACCACTATAAAAGTGTGTAAGTGAGATCAATAAATCGGAGTTTGATGCTGATCAACAAGGATGGGTCGTCTCCCTTCGCTTTCAACACCAGTCAACAACCATCTGGAATGGCAAATCCTGCACAAGTTCAGGAGTAACTGGGTGTTTATCATTCTCACAGCCTCAGCTCAGAACATATTCCTCATACTCTCACACCCTTCAGCTCAGTACACTGGCACTTCCACAGCCCATCTTTAGTTTAGAGGAACTGAAGCAAAGAAAGTAAAAAATTTCTCTGCCTTGTCCCTGTTTGTAAGGCCACCATCTTCATCCTGCTGAAACAGGACAAAGTCATTACTGAACTGCCTTTAGCTATTAAAGGCTTATTTAAAAAGCACTTTTTTTGACCCCCACAGTACTGGCTAACTTCAGTACCAGCAGGATTTGTCCGCATGAAGTTTCTCCCATTGGCAAGCAGAATCTCACATGTATTCCTCCCATGTCACCTGACCTTGCTTCCACTAGTCGTACATTCTATTTCCTTGCCTTGGCTTCAGAAGAAGATGCCTGCTCATGCAAGCCAGCTTTCTGCCTTGTCTGCTTGGCTTCTGACATTCTGAAATTCCCTGCTCCTGCGCTTTTAGGATGTGAGGCTTAAAAAGTGGCCACAGCTGATGGATCCCAGCATCTTTGAAAGCATTTTCCCAGAGGACATCATAAAGTAGTTCCCAGAGTAACCTTAAATCTGCTCTCCTCATAACTAGAGCTGAAGTTTTTCTGACCCTTTTCCTGTTGCCACCAGATGTAAACATGATTGCTTCATGAGATCTGTGGCCAGGACATCCACCAATAACCATTTCAGCCACAAGACCCTCTCTGTTGACAAATTAAATCAAAGCAACAAATCAAGGAGGACACCTTTACTAGTTGGTTTCTTCTGTATGTATACCATGGGCTTATCATCCAGGTGTTTGGGAATCTTTTAGGAACTTTCTGGATCTCTTCATGGTCCTAGAGACATTATGAAGGCAAACCACAATCTTACACCCTATCCGTCTCCCTTGTTAGCATGCCAGTCCTTGTCAGAGGCAGCCCAAGACAGAAAATAAGGAAGTACACAATAATCAGTTGAAACTGTAGGGGGACATAGTATGGACAAATGAAGGTAATGTAGAATGCAATCTTATCCCCCAGTGAGTTGTAACTGGACCCTATTACTAAAGATTAGGAGCAGGCCTGATTTAACAGGCCACACCTGTAGCCAATAAGAACTATTGGAATAAAAGAGTGGATTGGTGGAGAGAGGAGTCAGATGGCTGCTGCAAGGACCAAGAACAGCCAGTGCTTAGAGGAGATGCCTATGAGAAACATCAAGGAGGTATGAAACTCTGGCGCTGCTGAATCCTTGCACCATAATGATAAAACTATTGTAATATATAAGACAACAGAAACTATGATGGAAATTTAGGTATCAAAATACCTGAATTGGCATTTTGCCATAATGCTTATTGCAATATCTCTGCAATAAGTAATGAATAAGATTCTTATGCTTTTGAATATTGTACTCTGAGAACAGTACAGTTGATACCCACCAGGGTAAATACAGGATATCTCCACTGCAGACAGCAGAATCCCTTTTCAAGAGGAAAAAGCAGTAGCATTTTTTAATATGCTTTTTTCAACTATATCAATCTTTTTCATACAGAAAAAATCTTTAAAAGCAAGCCTTTACACGTGCTTTGCAAATGCTTTTGGCCATGTGCAAGAACAATTCATTCCCTCCCTAATGGTAATGTTCTGCTGTTGGGCAGCTCTGTGGCAGACATGAGGAAAGGACAAAGTATATCCAACACGAAGGACAGACTGGCCAGAAAATAAAGAACATCTAACAAGGTTACAAGGACATCAGTGATAGTCATTTTCATTTGGACATTCTCCCAGATAGAGGAAGTCATCAAGTTCTCTTGTTTAGTGTAAAAATGTATAATTCAAGCTCATGAAAACTATCTCTTTAAGAGCTTGAGACTTCCTACAGCAATAGGAGAAACATCCTATTCCTTAAACAAACACTTCCCACTACACACCTCCTAGTCCTGGGAAGATGGCTTGCAGACTTCCTGGAAGGGTGATGGCTAAACAATCAGGAGTCAAGCTGCTGAAGTGCAAAGTAACCGCCCAGGTGCAGAGGGCAGAGCACACCCACCACCTCTGGCCACAAGCTCAGTGCTGAGCAAGGTGACGGAGGAACTCTGGAAATGGGGTACTGTCTCCTTGTCCTTATGAAAGCGAACTCAGGCTTGAAAACTCCCCTGCCAGAAAAGCACCCAGACATTCACTCACGGGTCTTCAGCTCTACTGATGAGCCATGATGGCTGTGATGGACTCAGCTGCTCTGATGTAGGCAGCTGGCCTCAGAAGGCCTCACTGAACAGTCCTGTGATACACAACATTACGTCATTCAGCTCCTCACCCCTCAGGGGAGGCACCTGGACATTCCCACCTGAACCCTTTGTTCTCTGGATTTCCCCCACCTCTCTGACAGGGCAGGACATCAACCACCAGACATTGCAATTGCAACGCCAAGCCTTGTTCTGGGATCCAATGAATGGTTACTATATACCTTCCTACTTTCATTCCTTCTCTTGCTTTTCCCTATTTCTTTCTATCTCCCTCTACCTCACATTTACTGTTAAGAAAAAATTTGTGCTACTGGCTTCAGCATATCGTCTTGTTTGCACGCCATTTTGGGCAGATGCATCTCTAACAATTTTAATATTTGGATCATAATATTATTAAAGTTATTTTAGTAGAGACAACCATGGACTTTTTACTATCATTTCAAAAAATTCCCTTGATGAGAAGAGTAAACCAGCAAGAAACTTCATCATTTTCTTATAGCTAATTTGCAATTCAACAATTAAGGAGTAGGAAGATACAATTGTGCAAGCTGATCAGCGTATCCTACTGTGCACACTGAAAAAAAACTCAAAAGTCTTCTGTTAAACTCCAGAATGCATTTAACATCAATGGAGAGCTTACCAATGAAAGCAAAGGACACTGATTCAAGATCACTGCTTTACATTCCATCTCTGTTGTGGTCCTTCCCTGGCTCTTTGGCTGCGCTCCAAAGTTTAGGTACAGTAAATATTGATCTCACTGCAAGTTTAGGAATGGCAATTTGTAGTCATATGCCTGTAATTCTAATTTCCCTTTTTATTTTTTATGTTTCTAACTGATTTTTTTTCCATGACAGTAAAAAAAAAAGCCTCCTTTAGGACTTCTTGTATTCGCTCTGGCAAATGCAAGAATTAAATTTTCAGTCAAGATTAGTTGTGTCACCCGTGGACTTGTTTCATGCCATTTTCATGAAAATTTTTCTCTGATCCCTTGTTTGCCTAATGCAAACCTTGACAATGTCAGTAGTGACAGTGTAGATGACCATAAGCAATTTCTAAATTTTGTGACAATAATTTGCTCCTGTTGTGACAATATAATTCCTATAGAGAAAGTAGAAAATAGAGAAGCATAGGAAATTTATAATGGTATCAAGTAATTTATAGGAGTATATATTTGATCTCTAGTAAACTGTGACAAGTCTTTGAAAAGACAGGTGTTTTTCTTGTCATGTGTTAATATGTGGCTTTAGATATGTAGATATGTTGCTAAATCAGAAGTTTACTCCTGTGGGGTTTTTTCCTTTTATGAGGATTTTACCATTGTGGAGGACTCTTTTCTTTTTGTCAATGACTCCAGCTTCTGTATTGTAGCACACCTCTCCAAGTACTTGCATCTTATTTACAAGAAAACACCACACTAGGCCAAAAACTGTTGCGGCAAAGTGTTGAATACACAGCTCAGTTCTTTAAAGCAGAATTCACTCTTCTTAACTGGACATGAATTCTTGTGTTCTTATGGTGCCATCATGGTTTCATTCCTCTGGGTATAAGTGCTATGCCTTTTTACTAACACAGTAGTGGGTTATAATGCGCTCACCCTTTTGTGTCCGAGCCCCTGAGTGCCTCGCTGACTTCATCTGGGAAGGGTCTCATGAGAAGCTGTGTGCAAAGGTTCATACAAATACCAGTAAAATTATAACCAGCAGAATTGTGACTGAAATAGATGTTGTGTGTGCTCAAAATGGTAGCAGAATGCTGACATTTTTTGAAGGGAAATATGAGGAAATCAAGTCTGCTTTCTCTGCTTCTTGGACATCAGATTATATTTGCCATTTAATTCAGCTGAGCAAGTTCACACAACTGGGTTGATAGTCACACTTCAAGTATGCTTGTTTTTCTGCTAGCTTTGGTGACTTATGTCACCAGCACAGCAAAAAGAGATCTTCATTGAAGTCAAGAGCCACAGCATACAATGTTTGCAGGAATTTGTGATAGCAATTCAACCACATTTGTGTTCTTAATAAAGCCAACCTTTTTAGAAACAGACAGGAAGTTTATAAGTGACAGTAAGAGGAGGTGTGCTCCAGCTTTGTATTGCATTACTTGCCATGTCCTTCAAAATGCGATGGCATGGCAAAATAAGTAAATGAGACACAATGAATGAACTTTTAACTTGTTTATTTCCTGTGGTGGTCAGAGCTCTTTTTCCTGTACATACATGTGTTTTGGCCAAGGATGTGAGGGAACAGAGCCTTCAGCCATACAGACATGTCAAGGTTCTTGTTCTACATTACCCACATCATCACTGGGGGGCAGAAGAAAGGGATGCTTACATTTGGAAAGAAGGGGGTATGACTTTGGGTGGAGGAAAAAGGGGGCTCAAGAGGATCTGTGGGAATTTTACCCTTTTCTGGGGGACAAAATGGCAAATGGAGCAGTTTGTTCCATCTTGTTTTTCAATGTCCGAGATTGGGAGGGAACAAACATGCATATGGAAGGGAGGGGGGCCATTTTGTTCTTTGTCCCAGAGGGACACACGGCACCAGACCAGGTCAGATGGCTCAGTGGGCATTTTTTGTATGTAAATCACTCTCTTTTTTACTTTCATTATTAATATTGATGCTGGTTTTTTATCTTATTGCTATTTGCAGTAAGTGATTGTTATCTCATGTCTGGATCTCTGCCTTTTGTCTCTTCCACTGGACTGGGTAGGGGTAGCTAAGCAGTTCCATGGGACTTAATTTCCAGCTGGGCTTAAAACATGACAACTGTTTACTGTTTACATTTGTCTCCTAGACTTGATTCGAGGCAGTTGTAGCTGATTCTCTGCCCGCTTCTTGGCTCCATAGGTAACATTGCATAGAAATGAGCATTGGTATATCTGGCTTTCAGACAAAAAAAATAACCTATTGTTTAAAGTGAAGCTGTATGTTTGATTCCTTTGCATTTCAGCCACTTATTTCATTGCTGACAATGTATCAGTAAATACCAATCTTTTAACAGACAACTGTCAGTATTCTGTAGCTGGATGTCACTTGGAAAGTAGGAACTAAAAAGCTTTGGCTAAAGTGCTCTCTGTATTAGGTTTAAAGCAGAAAAACTTTTGCAACAAGTATGATAACAGAAAGAAAACTAAATTTATTGCTTTATTTGTTGAATCTGAGCACCATGAAATATTAAATAATTTTAAAATCATATCCAGAATTAAACAGTTGCACTACTGTTTTATGAGAATTTAAACCTCAATAACCACAATTGTGTATACGTTTTTCCAGTGTTTTGTCCAGCCACATGCACATATTCCTGGAGAGTCTAGCACATATAAACATTTTACATTTACTGAGGATATTTTCAACAAGTGTGCAGAAGACAATGACGATGTCCTTCAAACACTCTGCCTATTCAACATATTATCAATAAAAGGGTGTTTTTTGGAAAGCATTGTAGCAAATACACAGAAAATACAATACAAATACACAGACAAACAAAAGGTTCATCCTTAAACATTAATTTAATAGAAAGTCTATTTTTCCAGAGACATTTATGTCTTTAAACAAAACTAAACTCTCTTACAGGGTACTCCTTCTTTCAGGGACACTTCAAAGCAGGGGACTAACTTGGGCACACCAGGTGGTTTCCCTGAAAGTCTTTTATCCCTTCAACAGAGTGGAAGAGAAAGAGGAGGAAAATTGCCACTTGTAGGTTCATGTTGGTCTTCACTGTCCTTAAAGCTTCAAAAGATTTGCCTCTAAGACAAGACTAAGTAAGGTAGTTTTATATGAAAGAAATAGTGAATAAATAAACTGGGAAAATATTTTCTGTTATGAATGTGATCAAAGAGATAACCAGAAAGACTGGTGAGATGAAAGGAGAAATTAAAACTTCTCTTGAGAAAGGATCCCTTCAGAGAAAAGAGCTTCAGAACACAAGCATGAAATTTCATAGATGCTTTCAAGTAGTATTGTTACCTAGCCACTGAGCAATTTATTTTATCCAAAAATGTTCCTGGCACATAGAAGACAGTTAAGAAAGCCATATCAACAGTTCCATCTCTGCCTAAGATGATTCTCATCTGAGAGTTCAGGAATTTTCAATTCATGGTTTCAAGCCCTTTTTAAAATATTTTCCCAAATGGTCCAGTTTCAATTTTCTAATTGAGCTTTTAATTTATAGACTGGGCTTTTTCATTTTAATGAATTTGACCTGTAAAGACAACAAACCAGGCAAATACTAGGGTGAATATTTTCAAATGGCTTGGGAGACTTCTTTTTCCTTATTTAACCAGTTTTTCTTATGCAAAGTTTTAAGTCAATATTTAGCCATAAATCAAATGTTCGATAGAACTATCAGCACAATACATCACTGAGTCCATTAGGAACTGATGAGATTTATTGAAAGGGTGACAAAATAAGTTCAAATTTATTTGCTGAGTTTTGGTGCCTAAACGTGGTTGTTTTCTGATCTCAGATCTCCAGCAAAAAGAAATGTCTCTCCTAAGCTAAACTGGCAAAAATGCAGGCTGCTAACAGTTTGAAAACTTTGTTGCCTCAAACAGAAACACCAAAAAAGTCTTCTCTAGATTAAAACAATCTTAAATATTGGTATTTGATTTGATGGCATTTGGTACAGCAAATGTATATATATACACATGTACTTTTGTCGCTAGGGAATAGAGTGCATCAGATTTGCCTTTTCAGTATTGTAATGTAATGTTGTCAAGTAGTCAAAAATACTTACACCAGCATGTTATATAAAACTTTTTAAAGTTTTTTAAATACTGGGTAAATAGTATGTTCATGTAAGAAGATGGTTATGTGCATTCCTCCTGCTATTTCTTTATACAAACATTTATCACATGTCAGATAATTCATCAGCCAATAGATAAAATGGGCTTGAAATTCACTTGAAGAGTAATGGTTCTTTTTTCTTTTTCTAGCTGACTCACTGACTTCAGCTACATGACCAAACAGATTTGAGGGAGCCATGCATGGGAGAGAAGTGTTTACCTCCTTCACTATACATCAGAAGAGAAGATGTGATGACCATTTCTTAAGAACTGAAGCATGTAAGCGTGAAACACGTAAACATGAAACAGGGAATTTCAGAAAGACAGTCAAGTTAGTTAGACAGTCAACTTAGGTTAAAAAGCCAATTGTTGTCTCATTGACATTTGGAACTGTATCATACCAAAAGCAGTTATAGAAAGGTTCCTAATCTATGCTATGAAAGTGGGCAATAATAGGTGATGTAGTTTTCATTCATTTTGTCAGCCTGGGTAAGACGTTCAGTGCTTATTAGGTTTCTGCATATCCATCAGTTCTCCCGCCTGCACACTTTTTTCTCTACTGTGTAATTTCAGTCAAACTCAACAGGTCTCAATGACAATTTTCTCTGAATACAGAAAAGATCACTGATTGGTCAGACAGTAAAACCCTTAGCTGAGGGTAAGTTGGGAGAAAATAAAATATTGCATTCTCAATTTTCACCTTACTTTCTGGCTAGCCAGACAAAACAAATATAGCATTGACAATTCACCCACATGGCAAGTCGCCTTGGTCATTGGCACTGTCAGAAAAGATAGGAGGTTGCTAAGGACGGAAATACTGTGACAGAAGAAGGGATAGAAGGGTAAAAGGGCACAAAATATGAGAACATTAAATTCACTAATGTTCTTTACTCTGTGTCTTGGGTACAGAGAAAATGGTGTTGCGGGTTTCTGTGCTGTCTGTTCAGGTGCCATTCGTGTTACAGCTGTTGGTGTGGCTCTGGCAGGGAAAAACCCATGGCCACAACTAGAAAGGGGTCCATTTTGTCTGGCTCACTGAAGTGAAGGGCAGACCCTGGCACCACACCACCAGCCTTTCCGGGACATGTCTGCAGAACCAGGCAGTAAGGAGAGGCAGCAGGGCCATTCCCAAGCCAAACAGTGCTGAAGTGACAGCTACAGAACTGCAGCTGGGACCAGCAGGGCAAGGGGCACTGTTCTTCAGTGACCAGTGAGTCCATTTCCTTCCCCTCAGCATCCTGGCAGGTCCAACCCTGCACTGACACCGAGTCCAGTGGGTGGTGGGAGGAGGCAGCAAGCAGCAGCACTGACCACACACACACACAAGCACACATGCCTCCACAGTTGGTGAAAGGAAGAAGGACTGACACAAATAAGGACAGCTGAACGAGAAGAGAACAGCACAACTATTCTATTTTGGTGAAATAGATGAAAGATGAAACTCAGGCAAATATGAGTCAGGCAAAATGCAAGCAGGATGCCAGTTTAGCTCCGTGAGCCTGACAAAGCAGAAGTTATGCAAAACAATGATATTGCGCTTACTCGCAAGTGGGAGTCAAGGAACAGCCACTTAAAAAGGACACCCAGCATTGAAGACCCCAAAGAAGTATGTAAAGATTTTGATAAGGGGTGAAATCTAAGGTAACCTTGCTGGGGTGAAGGTAATAAGATTGACCATTTTTTCTGCTAAGGATGTCTTCACTTCCTCTCTCTTCAAAGAAATGAACAAAAACATATTTACAATAACATCAGGAAAAACAATGCTTAAAAGCAAGAGGATTTTGAACCTGTGTGAATCTGTAAATTATAGCTATGAAACAATTACACCTACATGAACAGATATATTGTGTACATAATAAAGGGTTGCTATACCAGGTTCAAAGAAATGTGTATCTGAGCCAAACAACTTAATATCCAAACCATGATTGTAAAGTTCAGTTTTGGTAATAGCAAAGGAAAATATCTCTCATTACTTACAAAAACTGTAGTATGAATATTAGAATGATCAAGATCATTAACAAAAGGGAGTACTGCTCATTGTTAATGCAGCCATCATTGCTTTTCGTCAGAGTAATGGTGCATGCTGAACATAAAAAGAGAAGTACTGAGCACTATTCACATTAAAATTATGACTGTGTTATTGAACTTAAGATAAATCAATATGTGCCATTGAAGTGATTTCCTCAATCTTCATTATCTCCTTGTAGAAGTAATTAGTTTTAAGTTCCTAGTTCATTAGACTGCTGCTGAAAGACCAAAATATATGTGAAATTTGTTTATGATTATACATGTGCAGGCAGAAGATGTAATTAGCTTGGTTTCAGATTTGGTTTAAGGAATTGGGAAAGGAAAGCTATATCATGAAGACTTATATGGCCTACTGTGGAGTTGCCCTCCACATGAGATGACACTTGGAATATATTTAGCTCTGTGTCTGAAGAGTGGGTAGAGATCTTATAGGTTAGGATAAAAGGGGGACTAGTAAAGGTGACACTGTTGTGAATGTGCGCTACAAGCTCCCTGATTAAGAGAAGGAAGTGGATGAGGCCTTCTACAGGCAGCTCAAAGCAGCCTCTAAGTCAGAAACATTGATCTTAACTACCCTTATATCAGCTGGAGTTAAGGGTGCACTGCAAAACACAAGCAATCCAGGAGGCTTCTGGAAAGCAGTAATGGCAACTTCCTGTTTCAGGTAGGGGAGAATCCCACCAGGAATTATGCGCTGCTCAACCTTACCCTAACAAGAGAGAAGGCCTTGTTGGAGAATCAGAGATTATCCTGAGTTGGAAGGAGCCCACAAGGATCACCAAGTTCCACTTTAAAGTAAATGGTCTGTACAGAGATTGAACACACAGCCCTGGTGTTATCAGCACTGTGCTCTAACCAATTGAACTCATCTCAGTCTTTAGTGAGGGCTGGCGGCAGACACCGCTGAAGGGACCCTGAGAATGTGGAGTTCAGTTTCGGATGAGAAGGAAGCAGGGCAGCAAGTAGGATTGTAACCATGGACTTCTGGAGAGCTAACCTCTTCAGTAATCTTCCTAGAAGAATCCTATGGGACAGAGTAACTTCCTGCAGGCTCAAGCGTGATGTATCCCAATCAGACAAAGGGGCTAGAGGCCTGTGTGGATGAACACAGAACTCATTCCATTACTCAAGCACAAACAGAAAACCCAGAGAAGATGGAAGTAGTGCCAGACCACTTGGAATTAATAAAGAGAGGTTGTCTGAGTAAGTAGAAAGGTCAAGGCCCACCTGAAAGTCAAGGAAGGTCAAGGCCCACCTGAAATTAAGTCTAGCCAAGGATATCCAGGCCAACAAGAAGTACTTTTGTACTGATCTACTTTTTCAAGTACATCAGTAATAAAAAGAAAACAAAGGTAAATGTGGACCCATTACTAGTGAAGGAAACCTGGTAAGAAAGGGTGCAGAGGAGGCAGACTTACTGAATTCTTTCTTTGCATCAATCTTCACTGACAAGATCATCCCTCAGAAAATGCTAATCCAGCAGACCAGGGTAAAGGAAACTTGTAAGACAGACAGACTCTAACCCAATTCTTCTTAACTCCTGATGAAGGAGACTCAGGCTAGAATCATCTAGGCAAACTTGATATCCATGAGTCCAAGGGCCCTGACAGAATGCATCCATGAGTACTGAGAAAGCTGGTGGAAACCACAAGGCTGCACAAGCAAATTGGCTGTGTGGGCTTTATGTCTCTCACCTTTGAAAGGTCATGGAGTTCAGGAGAGGTGCCTGAGGATGGGAAGAAATTAAATGCCACTGGTCTTCAGAAAGGGCAAGAAGGACTGCACAGAGAGCAACCAACCATCTCAGTTCCTGGAAAGGTGATGGAGAATCTCATTCTGGAGGCCATCTCTATCTATGTGGACAGGAGGTGATCAGGACCAGAATGGAGCCACAAAAGATAAATCATGCTCGACCAACCTCATAGCTTGCTATGATGAAACCACTACCTGCATGATAATGAAAGAGCAATTGTGCACCGTTAGAAAGGATATTGTCTACATTAGAAAGGCTTTCACACTGTCTCTCACAAAATCCTCATAGACAAATTTAGGGAGTGTGAATTGGATGAGTGGGCAATGGATTGAGAACTGTCTCGATGTCAAATTCTGTAGTGTCGAAATCATTATCACAGGGTCTGTTTGGGAGCCTGTCACTAGAGGTGTCCCTCAAGGTTCAATATCAGGCCCAGTGTTGTTTAACTTATTTGTTATTCACTTCCATGAAGGGCAAGATGCCTTCTCAGCAAGTTCACTGATGACACAAAGCTAGGAGGAGTGGCTGATACAAGAATGTTGTGCAGCCCTTCAGAAGGTCCTTGACGGACTGGAGAAATGGGCAGAGAAGAGCTCCCTGATGTTCTACAAAGGCAAATGCAGGGTTCTATAGCTAGGGAAGGATAACCACAGGCACAAGTATCAACTGGGGGCTGGCCTGCTGGATAGCAGCTCTGCAGAGAATGACCTGGGGATCCCGGTGGACAACAAACTGTCCATGACAACTATCCATGTCCAGCAATGGGCCCCAAGAAGGCAATGATATCCTGAGGTACACTAGGAAGAGCAATGCCAGCAAGCTGAGGGAGGTGATCCTGCCCTTCTAGTCAACCTAGTAGAAGGGTTTCTCCAGAGGCTGCATCTGGTGTGCTATGTCCAGTTCTGAGCTCTTCAGTACAAGAGAGAGAGGGAACTCCTGAAGGTCTACTAAGCAAGGGCTATAAAAGGCTACAAAGATGATTAAGGGACTGGATCATCTCTCTTATGAAGAAAAGTTGAGGAAGTTTGGCTTGTTCAGCCTCATGAAGAGACAGCCGAGAGGGGATCTCATCAATGTAAGTATCTGAAGGAAGGATGCCAAGAAGATCAAGCCAGGCTCTGCTCAGTGATGCCAAAAAATGGGACAAGAGGCAATGGGCAGAAAATTATGTACAGGAAGTCCCATCTGAATATGAGGACAGACTTTTTCATCATGCAGGTGACTGTACAGATCGTTCAGAGAGAGTGCGGAGTCTCCGTCACTGGAGATATTCAAGAGCCTGCTGTACACAGTTTCATGCAATGTCCTCTAGGATGACCTTGCTTGAACAGGGAGGGTGGAGAAGATAACTCCCTATGGCCCCTACCAACCTTAGTTACCCATTCTGTTATACTGTGATTCTGTGAAATGCTTCACATGATAAATACCTTGTAAACAGCTGGAATTAGCAAGGATAACTCTAGAAAAATTTTAGTAAGGGAACATAAACCCTCCTCTCGTGATACTGCTTTTTTTTAGAATTAACTCCTCCAATTAACCATGGGATTCTTCTTCAAGATTAACATTCTTCAAATTTTTAAAATTAAATATTTTGTTTAAATCACCTATACTGTGATGATGAAAGATAATGAAGTTTGGTAGACTAATATGTGTCGAATGGGAAGGTCTAGAACTGTAGAAAGAACATAGTTAAGTCAAAAAGAAAGAACACAGAAGTCTAAAATAAAAAGATTATTAGTAGACCTGCAATTTAACAAAGAAAAATGAAAGTACCAAACAAATAAGAACAAATAGTCTAATGAAGATTAGAAAGTGGGTAATAGCAAAACCAGAAAATTTATATAAAAGATTCATGAGAAAAATTCATATGAAACAGTAGCAAACACTTATTTGAAGGGCCACTTAATATTTAAGTTTTTGGTATAAAGTAGATAGTATGTACAGGTCCCTGAGGAGTCTATATTGTTCAGCTTAGACATAAGCCTTTTTTAAGTCAGACATGTAAGCAATTAAATTAAAATTTGGTTAGAAAAGAAGGCAGAAAACAAGACATGAATTTCAAAAAGCACTTTAGTAAAGGCTGAGTTTCAAGTCTGCTTATAATACCCTGATTTGAACTTCCTTGAAAAAAAAAAAATTCTCCATTTCAAAATCATAAACCTTCAATTACAAATCATCCTTTTTGTAATGGTTGTTCAGATGTTTTAGATGCAAGCATGAAAATTGCCTGTGAATATTCAGAATACTTTTACAGTCTTCAGCATACAAAAAAACTTGTCCAAAAATGTATTCCCAAAAGGTAAGCACTTTGAATATTATGGCTATAATTGCTGATTTTGTTATTCAGAGAAAGAATGCTGTAGAAAATTAAGTTATTTTATGGCTGGAATAAGCAATGAAATAAAATGCAGCAAAACGCTTCCAAAAATCTTATGAGGGTGTGCTGGATTTAAATCCTATTTAGAACATTAAACCCACTCAAGCTGATCCCTTCTCGCCCCTGCACCTTCTGAAAATGGAAGAACACTGGGAGAGATTATAAATTGGAGTGTCAGTTTGCTTAAAATCGCAATAATCATAATCTTAATGATAAAATGTGTACAAAAGAGAAAAAGTGTTTTACTCACAAAAAAAAAAAAAAATCACCACCAAACAAACAAAAATGTTTCCCAAAGACAGCACGTGACATGGTTTCCCAAACGAAGGCAAGCTGGGGGCTGGCCCTGCACTGGGGCCAATGGTACTAGAAAAAACAAAAGCAATGTGAACATCAAGGAGAGCTTCCACCGTTTAATGCCTCCCAGTGTTTCTGCAGTCACCCACCCCAGTGCAAAAAAAACATCAAGCTAAGGCCAACAAAACCTCTTGGAACCTGGATCACCTGTGCTGCTCCCCCCGACCACTCCATTTCACTGGATCAGCTCCACGCGGACCCCCGCAGTATTAGTGATGCTCCTCTCAGCTCTCCTGGGGCCTGGGCCCCACACAGCTCTGCCCTCACACTGCTGCTGCCACTCTTGCTCCCTTTCCTTTTCCTCAGAGTGGTATCTTGGGCTCACCATCATCTTTCAGCCCCAAACCTCAAAAACTGCAACTGAGAGGAACGGAAAAAGGAGCAGCTGGTGGTGGCAGCGGGACTAGCTCCATGAGGCTGACCTGGGACCTTCTTCCTGAAGAGAGCCAGGCAAAAACGGCAAACTTTCTGTTTCCAGTTCCACCCCCGCTCCCTGCTGTGATGTTAGTGGTGTTGAAAAAACAGCACTAAAAGCTTCACCACCTTGTCTCTGCACCCAGGAAACAGGGGTACAAAATAAGGTAGGATATACACCAAATATATAAGATATATATAAATTATGAAAGACAGTGATTAAAATTTTAAAAATATAGGGTGCAGGATATTGTACATAGCTTTATGAGCTACTGTGGCTATGGCTTTTAGTGGTAAATTTCAGAGTTTGAATTCCTTTAGGTTTCAGTTTGGTCAGAAATACTTCTTCATTTAGACCTGAAGCATGTCTTTTTCTCTCTAAATATTAAGCAGCTAGGTTCGCAGTGTAGCTTAAGAGATGCAGCAAGCAGGACTAATATTCCTGAAATCCCCATTTATGAGCCAAATTGCTTCCAGAGTCCTGATGCATGATCACTTAAGAAACATTTAATGTGGTGGATGCTCTTGTGCTCTGAGCGCATATATGTGGATGCTGCAATTCTGATGAGGTCACATGAAAATTGGCTGCGTGGGCTTTATGTCTCCATTAATGTACATTGAGATGGTTTGCTTAAATCAAATCTGAAACTGAATGATTTTGTCCTGGAGTTAGGATAGAGAAACAGAAACTGCTTGTTGTCTTACTTCTGCTGAACACGAAATATTCCTGCTACGATTACTCTATGTATTTTCATTGTCTTCTGGCAGGAAAGCAATGAATCTTATATCTGTCCTCCATAGGGGGACAAGGTTTCTTAACTTTCTTCTCTCTCATCATCTGTATTTCTGTATTCCAAGCACTGGCAAGTCCACACTGGAAAGGATCAAATCAAATGAGAATCAGCAACATGTAGATATTAGCTCTAAATAACTGCTTGACTTCATTTTGTTTTAGGAAAGCAAAACACATTTAGGACACATTTTCCCCTTAGAAGAATTTTCATGCTTCTATTGCAATGTAAAATAAAGCACGCAGAGAACTAAGATCAAAGTAGACAAAATAAATTTAGATAACATGAAATTAAATACCTTTTTAACAATTAATGTTTGCCATCTTTAGTTTTGACATGTAAAACATACCAATAGTGCTAGAGAAATTAAGTTGGCATCAATGAGAGCTAGAGAACTGCATTTCTTTACAAACTTACAGTTATGTTATTTGAAACTGGGTTAGGGAAGAAAGATCATTAACAACAGACCATGTTGATGGCTGGTACAAACCAGCTCTTTAAAACCCTCTTGAGTATGCAGATTTCAAATTTTGGTGATTCTGCCACAATATTCCTAAACCACAATTTATATGTAGCTTCAGAAGCGAATATATTTGTTCAATGTGGCAAAAAAATTTCAAAAATTCATAATATTTTTCTTAATATGTTGTTCTTCCTCTCTTATTTGTGCTTTTCTGGTTGTTTTTGTTTTTCCTTTACTATATCTTCTTTTTCATTAAGTGATGCAAATAAAAATTACTTTCATTTTGTTATTGTTCACATGCCAATTACACCTGCTCTTTCACATCCATTGTATATTTGTATATATACAAATTGTATATTGTATAAATTCCCTGATGGATTTTGTCCTGGTTTTAGCCAGGATGGGGTTAATTCTTGCAGTATCCAGGAAGGGCCATGGTTAGAATCCAGAGGTTATTCTACATCACCTCGTGTCATTGATGGGGGTACAGAGAAGGGACTCTCTTCTGGGGAGAAGGAATTCCATTCTGGTCAAGTAAACATGGCAGAGGAAGTTGTCTGGTATGGTAACAGGTGCCATGTGATTTTTTTCTTTCTTGTACCCTCTGTCATTAGTATTGCTGCTGTTACTGTTTGTTTTGTTATCTCATTGGTGTTTCTAGTGAGGCAGAAGAGGGACAGGAAAACAGGAGAGAGAGAGAGAGAGAAAGAGAGAGGAACATGGTCGGGGGGCACTGAACTGGGGAGAACCATTCCTAAACCATGACACATTTCCTCTGTGATATGAAGATAGATCTTAGTTAAGATGTTTGGTGAAAGAGTTGAATATGGTCCCCAGCTCTACAAGGAAGGTGATTTAGCTGCAAAATTTTATACTGCTAAGCACAGTAAACTCCTTTGAACTTCAAATTGGTGGAATTTTGCATGCAGAGGTCTCAGTAACCTGGGTGCTTTGACAAGCCTCTGATTCTCTACACTTGATGTATAGAGTATTAATTATGTCATTTTTATTGCAAGGTAAAGCAAAGTCCTATGGACCTCAGAGAGATGTGCTCCTAGAATGGATACCTCCTAATATTCCCAGAGAGATTCCAGAAATTCTCTGAAAGAGAATTTACTTATTCTCTTTACTTATTATAAAATCCTGTAAGTAATGTCTCAGGTTCTCAGTCTTACTGGACTGCTAAGTGTCAGAACACAAGACTTCCAAGAAGATATATTATGTCAGGAAAGTTTAAGGAATTACATGTTTATGGTAAGGATTCTATTTATTTTGACTGTGTAAAGAAGTGGCAAATTAATTTCAATCTTCTCAACCAGTGAATGAATTTTCTGTGTTGCCTTCTTTGACAGAGTCAGTTGTGAGAGAAGGAAACACCAGAAGTCTGAAACAGAAATAAGAAACAATTTATTAATAATATATGTGTAAATAATAACGGTGTGTTTACACCCAGGTGTACACACACATAGAAACACACAGAAACACATGCAAAAAATAGTATATTCTTCTTTTGAATATTTGGTCTACATGGGACAAATTGGTTATTTTTCCAAAGCTAGTCACTCCAACACTCCAAAGAGAAGTCTTATAAGCAATGAAAAAATGTTATAACCAGAGAAGTAAAAATGTTATACATATGATATGAAACAGAACTAGAAATGTGACATATATGATACATAGACAAATCAGAATGTAGTTAGTATTTTCAGTAGGGTTAATCATACAAGACCCCAAAGACGATAAAATAATGAATAAAATGCCACCAGACTTTTTCATTGCACTGACTTAAATGCAAAGGGTGTTTTCTGTTGAAACAGTATCAGAGATTGAAGGAGGATAACTTTCATTTTTAAGGCCTCCTAGCCTGCATGCAGTTAGAACTTCCGTTAGAGCTTAATCTCTACTATAATAGTATTAATTTCTTAATAAAGGGTGTGCAGTAGAATAGACAGTGCACATGTTTTTTCATTTGCAAAAGTTATTAAAAATAATATGTTACTATTACTAGGAGATAAATCAATTCTGCATCTTGCATTTAGGACTACTATTCACTCATATTTGGCTTTTCACATTTTATTATATTATTTTATTTCTTATATATATTTTATTATTTCTTAATTCATTAGCTAATAGCTAATTATTTTGAAACATATGGTTCAAACAAGATTCCAGGAGGAAATCTTGCCTGGTTTATAATCAGTCAATCTAATAAACTAAAAAAATCTCGGAGCCAGGACTTCAGGATGAGGTAGGTAAAAATCCCATGTCTGTTTAGGATAATGTGCTGTGTGACAGCAAATTTTAGGATTTTTTGATCCTTGGATTTTCAAAAGAAGCTCACTTCACAGATCCTATTATTAATAATAGTTAATGATAACAATTTGAAGTTACAGGAGGAAAAGGAGACATGTATTTATAGCATATGAGACGGGTTTGAACCCATGCTGTCCCGCAGAGCCATAACAATTTAGGTTTAGAATCTTTATCAGTGTAAAACTCAGCTGTAGAACCATTTTGAAGACTGGCCTCACTGTCAGCTGATAACAATAATATCAGGCCTGTAATCCAGGTGCAAGTCACAGTAAGGAGTTTTCATAGCTCTTCTTATGCTAGATTGCTGTTGTTTCTTGTGTTTCTCTTGTGTTTTTCAGTTGTCCAGTAAGAATATACTGGGAATTCACAAGAGCAAAATGAAGTGTCTCATTGCATGTTTGTGTGCCTCTGCCTACAGCTCTGATCTGCCCATGTCACACGTTATTATTAATAATTTCTGTTTGAATCTATTTCTCTAGCATCCAAACTGGGTTAGATGCTACATGAAAGAGAAGGGCACTGTTCCAACCCTGCCTACTTCTAAAAAGAAATAAAATTATCAAGTGATTCATGATAGAATCATCACTAAATGTGAACAGAGCAAGCAACATCTGAGGTCATACAAAAAGAAGTTTTAAAATGTCTCTTTGGATATTTTTCTAGGAAATTTCCTCCTCTAATGTATAAATGCTGACAAAGTTAACATTTGTGAAGTCATCAAAGGAAATTGAAAAGACCATTTCAATGGTTCTTTTAAACTATACAAACTGCTCAGTTTTTGTAGAGAAAAACATATGTTCCCTGAGGGAATGTGGAATGAGTAGTTAAGAAGAAAATACACTTTTTTTTTCATTGCAGAAAAAAAAATCATTCATGACGAATTATAAAAAACATTATGGATCTCTGAATTCAGACTAGCCCCTTTTTATTATAGCCAGGTGTCATGGTTTGACACTGGCACAATGCCAGTGCCCCCATGAGAATACCCTCTCCCTGGTGTCTGCTGTGAGATGTGACCAGGAATAAGCAAAGCAGGCTCCTACTTAGAAATAAAGAAAACTTTATTAACTAAACTACAAGAAAAGAAAAAAAAACCAAAAAAAAAAAAAAAAAAAAAAAAAAAAAAAAAAAAAAACCAAAAAAAACCCCAAAAAACCACACAAGGAAAATGAAAACCTTACAAAAGCATTATCCTCCTTCCCCCCGCCACCAAATTTCCCAATGCAATACATTCCCCCAAATCACCAACTCTCAGTCCGGCACCACCCTTTAGAATACTCAATCTTCAGTCCATGAAGAGGAGAGGAGTCCTTCTGGCACCATAGGCTTCCCCTGGAAACACGTTGAAACCTTGTGTGTTTCCATGTCACTCAGCACCGCCCGGAAAATCCTTTGCCATCGTGACATCTTCCTTCCATGCCCAGTGCTCTCACCACTGTGCATGGACCAGAGCTGCTTCTAGGGTTGTCTCTCAAGGCTGCCTTGTCTCACTCCAAAAAAGCCACAGTCTCTCCTTCGGGACATCTGTCCCCCACAAATTTTTGCATCCCCTGGGGCCGAGGGGTACCCACACTGAACCCTCCTGGTTCTGAGGCACTGCCTCCCCCTAAATGCAGTCTCTGTGTCACAGGGAAAAAAAAGTGGTTCAGTCTATGGCCACACAACAAAAGTCCAGCCAAAAGGCCACTCCATCATCTCTCCCCCCACTCAAGAGTCTTCTGCACTTCCCTCATGGCCCATCCTCTCTTATCTCATCTCTTATCTCTCTTCTCATTCAGCTCCAGGAGGATCAGCATTTGCAAGGTTTCTATCATGCAAGAAAAGGGTTAAAAATTTCAGTCTCTGCCTGTCCCAGAGCTCCGGCACTCCCACGCTGCCCTGCCGGGCACCTTCTCGCGCACTCCCCCCTTCTCCTCCTGGGCCGGCCGCTATCAAATTCAGACGCTGGCTCTCCCTCTCTCTCCCCTGGGAGGCGGAGGAGTGGCTGCCCGATGTCTCTTGGTGCTCCTCCACCCTTCCATCCTCAAGGGCCTCTTCGCCCCCCATCTCTGTCCAGCCCCAGGCCTACCGCAGGCTGCCCCTTGCCCGCCCAGCAGCAGCAGCTGGACAGGGGAGGGAGATCCGCCCTCTTTCCCTCCAAGTCCCAAGAGAGCTTCCCAGCGCCGCAGCTCTCTTTTTTAACTCTAGTGTGTTCTCAGAGGTGTGTCCAAACCTCAGTGGCTAAACCAGGTGCCAATATTAAAATCTGAACACCTATTGGTGGCCACAGCATGTCCCAAAAAAAAAAAAAACCTACTTCCTGTCAATGTCTCAAAGCATGACACCAGGAAAAAAAAGACAAAAACATGAAACCCATCTTTTTTTTAAAAAAGTCTTCCTTTTCTTTTATCAGTAAGTAATCATTTTTCTTCCCACCTTATAAGGATTCTGTTTTTATACTTGTTTAACTTAAGACCTCATATCAGTGATTAATGCTAGATCTTGCTATTGCAAGGAAATTGAAGAGAAATGCTCAGTCTTAAGTTACAGAATAAGCGTAACATAGTTACATGTTTCCTTTCACATTCTTCTCTGAGTAATATCTACCAAAAGTTTACTGCTTAATCTTTTGTTTGAATACAGTTTGCTATTCTAAAAGGCAGCATTTTCATCTGGCAGATACATCGGCAGATGCAAAGCTGAACCAAATTTAAAATTATATGAAAAATTCTACTGTCTTAATTTGATTTTATTTGATTTAGGCATCTTTGAAAAGTAACCAACAGGTGCTTCAAATAAAAACGAGCAAAAACCAGCCAATCACAGCCCTTCACAGCTTATAGAGTGGTTTATGTTGGAAGGGGCCTTAAAGATCATCTGGTGGTGCCAACCACCCACTGTCACAGGCTGGGACACCTTTCACTTGGGAAGGTTGTCCAAAGCCTGTCCAAGCTGGCCTTGAACACTTCCAGGGATGGGGCATCCAGAACACCTTGGTGCACCATGTTTTGGTGCCTTGCCATTTTCACAGTCTGCAATAAAGGAAAAAAATGTAAGGAAGATCAAGACTAGAAAACCTAGGGTTGCCACAGTCTTTTTAAAGAAAAGTTAACTTAGCCTACATTTTGAACATTTTCCCTAAATTGGTAATCCCCATGGAAAAGGTTTTATAGTTTATCTTTTGGTGGTTTTTGCTTCAGATGAAAGCTATTCATCTTCAGATGAATAGCTAGGTCAGCTTATCTTAATCCATTTTTGCACTGGTTTTGGCTGGGATGGAGTTAATTTTCTTCACAATTAAGCACTCTGTATAGTGCTATGTTAAAGGCTGGTGATCAAAACACTGGTGGATAGGACATCAGCACTTCATTCAATGGATCCATTGTGCATCAGGACACCAAGGAGGGAATGCAGCATTGTGTTCCTAGGGTGAATATGACCGATTGTGATTGTTGCACAGGTTATCCTGGGACTGCAAAACATGCCATATTCAAAAGACACAAACAGGCAAAGCTTGGCTTTCTGGCACAGAGGATGGTGGCTGAGATACTAATATGGGGAGGCTCCCTTACCAGGAACATGCCACGATTATTGCCACCCGCTTACAACAGTGGAAACTATTACCAGATGGCCAGAAACATGAGATGTGACCAACTCCACTGCCAGAAACACCATTCTTAACCTTGGAAAATAAGCCTCAAGGCAAGAAAGTACTCCAGTATAAATCAAATCTGCCTATTGTGCTCACAAACACCTTGACATATCACATACCAAATTTTAATTGAGCAGTTAAAAACTATACTTAGAGTGATGGGTGCTGGGACCTTCAATCATTTGGGATACAAATCCAGCAGAGGTCACTTGGGTGATTAACACTAGAGGGTTTGCTAAATTTACAACGTGGTTCTGCCCACACAAAATCCCCACACATTGCAGAAGGACATACAGTTACTATAGTGCACATTAGTGACTCTGAGAAAGCATGGATTAAGGAAAGCTAACCCCATTTTTCATAATTCACAAGATACTTTTTGCTCAAGGACCTTGGTGGACAACACAAAACAATGGGGAAATTGAGTGTGCACCCTGAGGAGGTTTTACTTTGGTTGAAAATCATCTGTGGTCTCGGTTGTATGTTGCCATTGCTGTGTGATGTCATAGTTCTATGTCAGAAGTACCAAAGCAAGAGCCATGCAACAAATGGAGGTAGAACCTAATAAGGAATTTGGCAAATGCAGCAAGGACCTAATACAGCATCTCTCCAGTCTTGAATGACCATCAAAATTTGGGGAAGGACTAAACTACTGAATGGACATTTTAATGGATATTTGAATGGATATTTGAATGGGAGTGGCCCATGAAATGAATGAAGGGAATTATATCTGTACATATGTCAAAAGGTAGGGCAGAGTATGGTGGTGTTTTAGGAAATAGGTTAAATAATGCAGTACCTGAGCACAATACAAATGATATGGAATAAGGTCTAAATTGTAATTCCTTAGAGTTTATTTTCTTCACAGTATCCCATGTGGCGCTGTGGCTTATGTGATAGAAATTGTGTCGATACTCATGGATGTTTTAACTATTGATGTTTTAGCTATTGCTAAACAGTACCTGCACAGCATCATGACCATCTCTATTTACCTCTTTTTCCTCTCAGTGAGAAGGCTGGCTAGAACAGGCAAGGCAGCCAACACAGCCAAGGCAGCTGAACTGCCTTAATCAGAGATCTGCCCCATGCCCTAGAATGTCATGTTCAGCAGTAAAGAATGGAGAGGTGTGAAAATTCTTCCAAAGTCTCTTTTGCATGGGTACTGGCTGGGCATTGATATTCTGGTGATGGGAGATTGGGTTTTTGAAAAATTTGGAGGGGGTTTTCCTTTTTCTTTTTTTCCTTCTTTAAGTGGCTTTACCCCAACCTACAAACATTCTCATTTTTGCCCTATGGACTCTCCCCCACATGCCACCAGTGGTGGAGTTAGTGAGTGTGCAGCTGTGTGGCCCTTAAGCAGTTTGTGACTTAAAGCACACATGTGAAGGAAGATTTGGATTCTCAATCCTTGTTGACTTATTTTATAAAAGGATTTATGTTGAAAACTTATATCCTGTGGAGAAAGCTTGCATGCTCTGGGTAGCCATCTATGCATTGCTCAAAACCTAATAGGTGTTCAATGGAGAAGGTATGGAATAGTGGCTTCTGTTACCTCAGGAGAGGAATTTTCAGCAATGAGATTTTTTAATTGTTCTCTTTCCTTGTATTTCAACAAAAACCTAAACTTTTCATAAAAAGTAGAAGTTTTAGAAAGTTATTTATTGTTAGAAAAACAACAAATCAGGCTCAAATCTTTGCCTTGACAGAAGGACTAAAATTTGTGTTCTGGACATATTTTTTGTGCAGGGTTGCAGAGTTAATGTGTTGGGAGTTAGATACAATAATAATGGTGGAAACATCATCTCTTTTCTTATGAAATACCTTTTACTTTACACTCATAGGAATAATTCAGATTTAGCTTGAAAACTATTTTAATTGCCAAAATAACAACAACAACAACAACAGCAACAACAACAATAGAAGATGTTGGTTAGGCACTAAACCAAAAAGTCCACTATTTATGCAGCTTTCTTTTTGAGAGTAAAGGACTCAAAAGAAGAACTCTATAAAAATGAAGAAATTGTCTTTACTGGGTAAACTAATGCCAAAATTATGGGAAGATAATAATTTGTAGTGTGAGAACTTAAAATTACATAAGAAATTCTTAAATAAAATCATACCACAAACACATACATATATGTTCATTTACACAAATTCCATTAAGACTGAAAATTCTCATATGATATGCTGAGCTTGCAGTACCAGGGGTCATTTAAATCAACTTTTCTACCAAACACAGGTACAGATCAGACTGCTGGTATAAATAAATTAGCTAAATTAAAATTAGCTAAATTAAAACTCTAGCTAAATGACTAGCTGTCTCATTCTCTACATACCTTGAAACTAGCAGACAGCTCCTGAGCACCCAATATAGTTTGCACTAACTAACAGCTATCTCAAACAGATTACCTCCATTTGTTGTATGCTGAGTAGCAACTGCAGGGAAGTTCAGTGTCTGTGGGGTTTTTATCTTAAGATAAGATGGACAGACACTTAAGAATTACTTCTGTGAATATTATTTCAGGCTCTTATAGCCCTTTTCCAGAGCTGGAAAGGAAATTAAAAATCACCCTTTTTTCTAAAATAGAGAAGCTGCTTGTTCTTTTATGAGACTCCCATTTGAAGCAGTTCCCACTTGAATTTGCAGCATAATAAGTATAGAAACAGCAAATTTCTTTATTTTCAAATTTAAAACTGGAAAATAACAGATTATCTCTGAGACACTTCACTTGTGGGTTTTAAATACAACACATGCAAAATTTAATTTTTAAAGATTAACTAGTGCAGCAATTATATTTGAATATGTTAATTATGAGAAATCTGTGAGGCAAAAATATTCAATTTCATCATGAAGAAGATGCACAATTTTATCTCACTGATACACTGCAATTATGATCTTCATAATTTAATATTTGTATTATGTTTTAAATACAGCACTGTCATTTATCGTACTACACAAAGCAAGAGGGCTGGGTCTCTGTGAAATGGATAAAAGAGTCCTAGTAGCAGTCTAGAAACAAAAGACCAGATAACTGCACCAGCTACTATGTAAAAAGAGGATGAATGTATTATTTCATTCAGCAGTTTTAGAAATATTTTATTGGAAAATAAGATAGGAGCAAGTAAGCGCCAGAGGCCTGACTGTTTGTAAATCACCCAAGCTAAGGAGGGAAGACCATTCCTACACCTGGGAGATGCTAGAGAAAAGAATGCCACCTTGAAAACAACGCCATTTGAAATATCTTCCAAATTTCAAATATAATGGAGTATAGTATTTTTCACAGAAACTGACTTCCTAGCACGGAGATTTTGGTAGGAAAACTGGAATGAAATTTTTTTTCTGGTAAAGTCAATCTTGAATTTGAGTTGGCATGAACTTGTCAGAGAAGATACTGGTGGCAAAATACCTGAACTTTGTCTCATCCTTTCCACAAGCAGCTGTTGAGATCAGTGGACAAGAAAAAGACATTCAAATTTACTCTTTTTCCCCATCTCCAGCTAGCACAGCTGCAGGCTATTAGTGTATTCCCAGAAGCAGGAGAGGGTGTAGCAAGGAATGGCCTTTGCACTCCATAATAGTTTTTTTTGGTTGGTGGGTTTTTTTGGTTGGTGGGTTTTTTTGGTTTTTTTTAGGAGCATGTAGCCAGAAAAATGTGGAGAAAGTATTTCCAGTTTATGAGACCTCCACCATCTGTGAATATCACACTTTTAGAAGGCAATATGGGTGCAGGAGCATCTCTGAGATATTGAAGGTGAATGATTTCAGTGCAACAGCAGAATGTAAGAAAAGGTGCAGTGATCTGACCCACCATCTGCTCTCTAGTAATAATATGACAAACAAAAACCACTTCCCTTACCCAAATATTCTAAAATTTAAGTGTTCATTACTTTAATACTTTTCCTTCCTTTACTCTAGAACCCAAACATTTTCACAGACATATGGAAATTAAGTTAAGAAGAGGCCTGTGTGATTTTAGACCAAGGAAATATAGATATAAGACATCCTATCCTCATATTAGCCAAAATAATCAATACTATCTCTAACTGTGAGTTTGAATCATATTCCATCATGGATGCTCATGGTCAGTAGGTGTCTAGTCCTTTGAAACTGAAAAATAAAAAGCTCTAATTAACTAACTCTTCCAAAACCAAAACAAACCAGAAAATATGCTGTAGCCAGTCAAATATGTGTATCTCTCTGATTATTCAATTGTTATGCATAATGAGAGGAAGGTTGTCTGGGTTTTCTTTCTGTTCTACCTTTAGCAGAACATATTTTTTTTACCTGAGAGCCTTTGAAGGAGCTTAAGATTTATAACATCACTTTTCTCTAATGAAAAGACTTAATGCCTTCCTCACTGACCCCTATACTCCCACACAATGCTTTCTTAGAAGCTTTGATTCAGCTTTAACAAAGTAAAAGGACATCGTACTCTTAACTGACCTAGGTGTGATATTTCCAGCCTATCTATAAAAGTGGAGAAAAAGGCATTGCTTAGAATAAAAGATACTTATTATCACCTCATACTTAAGTATGAATCACTGATTTAGCACTCCTCTTCTCTTTTCTCTTCTCTTCTCTTCTCTTCTCTTCTCTTCTCTTCTCTTCTCTTCTCTTCTCTTCTCTTCTCTTCTCTTCTCTTCTCTTCTCTTCTCTTCTCTTCTCTTTTCTCATTCTATTTTTTGACACGTTATGAGCATGGTGCCTTTTCAATGTATATGTTGTTTATTAATTGTGCTGAAAACATACAGCAGAATTCTTGTGTAATATGAGTACTCCAAAGCAGATTTCTTGCATATCAGCATATATGAGCATATCAGATAGTTTCTCAGATTTTATCCAGTGTTATAAGAGTACTGTATAATAGGAAAAATGTGCCAATAGAAGCTGTTTTCTTTTGGATGTATATTTAAGGAATCATTATCAGTGACTGGAATTATTTAACAACTTACTCAGGTCTGTATGAGAACTGAATGTGCCAGTACTTTAATTAAGCTTTGGCTTCTTAAGTCAAAATGGACTACATTTCCTTCTTGCTCTATTTCATTCAGGCAAAAAATCTGTCATTGTGTGTGTGGAATATGGAAAGCTACAATAAGAACTAGACAAAACCAGACATAACTCCTGTTCAAAATTGGAGCCTGGTTTTGGAATGTAGCCTATGCAAGAAAGGAGAATCACATGGATTTCAGAATAAGAGAAGTTCATTTTGTCTCATTCTTCACCTATTTTTTTGTCTATGGTGATGTGTCTCACTCTGAATTTTGCAGAGATATACTAATCCAAGACAGTAGAGATTTTGTACCAGTGAGTTTAAGAGCCTCCTCCTTACTCATGTAAGCAAGACAATTAGCTTCATAAGTCTATCCAGAGCTTTACCATAACCAATACAATTAATATGTTAAGGAAGTTTTTTCCTTTACAGAGGAATCTGCATTCAAGTTTTGGGGAATAATATTTTCAAAAATGGTCATATGGCTCAAATTCTATTAAACTCCTTCTGATATCTGCATATGCAGAATAGTTTTTTCTGTGCTGTAGCTCAGTGTTTAAAGGTACTGATCTTTACATAGGATACTTACAGGAGTCAAGGTTTAAAAGCATAGTGAATTCCCAGATCTGGCTGTCTAACAGCAGAGAGGCTCTAGGACCTTGGAGATAATGGTGCATCTTCCACTTTCATTCACATCAGAAAGCTGGTCCCTTGACCACCTTTGTGCACACCCAGCCTTTTGCATCATCACAGTTCACAAAATAGTATTCAAAAGTCTGAAATTGTTAATCATCTGCCTAGAGCATATATTCACCACAAGCTTAAACATCACGGGGATTGAAGAATATGTTCAGTTGTCAGTTATACTGACCTAAAAATTTCTGTGAAGTCTCTGATATTAACACAAAAGTAAGTGTGTGATAGCAAAACATTTCCTATCACATCTAGTCTGTTAAACACTATCCTTCCAAGCTTGGAATTTTTCAAGGCAAACTATAATGGCACATGGAGATATTCAGTGTTAAGGCTGCACTATTTAATCACTTTCTGACATGAAGAAGTTAATCCAAAACTTCTTCCCAGGCTGGCACAATGGTCTGCTTTGGGAATTTATGGTCTTCATTATCTAGACAATTTCTGACTTACACTAGTTCTGAATCAATCCCTTGATCTTCTTTGAGATCACAGTTTTTCAAAACCCATGCAGCTAAATGGCTGGATGAACAAAACAAGGATAATGTTGGAGAGTTTAAAGGTGCACAATTAGATTTAGATCTGGTACATAAGGACTGATGTAGTACTAGCCACACCCTATTTCACCTTTTTCCCTTCTAGATGTGCTGTTGATAGTGTGAGCAATTATTTCAGTTCTGTGATAAGTGGTATGATATAGTACTCCAGAAGTAATAATAATTTTTAAATTTACTTCCTCTTTTCCTTGGGGAAAATAGTGACTTTTAGAGGTGTTTCAAAACCCACCTTTGGACAGGGAATTAAGACTGGATAAGAACAAAGGTTCTGCTGGTTAAACTAATTTTGCTTATTAGCACCTCTTGATGATTAGTGTTATGAGGGGTGTTATGGTGAGTGATAAAAGTGGCATATTTATCACATGTTTTTCTAACTGGATGAAAGAAGATGAAGGCTCTAAATGCCTTCATAAGTAAATGACATTGTGTTTATCCAGGTTCCTCTTTGGAAATCCCAGCCTATACGGAAATAGTACATTAGTCCGGCAGAAGATGTTACCTTTGAAGGTTATGGAATGAAATGTGAACAATAAGCCTAAAATTTTTTTCTGTCACAGAGAATTTTAAAATTATGACAAATTGGTTTGCATTGAATAAGAAAAGCTTAGATGAGGATCATATTTATGTTCAGATCAAAAAACTGCTGTAGTTAAAACATTTTTGAAGATCAAAAAAAGATTACATCTACTATGACTGGTAGGTATCTGCTGACTGAATTACTAGTGTTCTTTTCAACAGCATGTCATATTCTCCCCTGAATTGATACTCCAGAATATTTTGGCTTTGAAAGGTTACCTGAAAAAGTAAAAATAAAGGCTACTGAAACAGTGAGAAGCTATTGTTCAATTATAGGATGGAGTTAAATATCCCACATAGTAATGTTGAAATACAGCAGGCATAGGCTATCAATTGTATCTTTTTAATATAAAATATGCAGCATAATGTTAAGCATACAATGCAGGTCTGTGTGTTTGTCTGGAAAGACATCTAATGCTACATAATGCAGTACACTCTTCAGTGAAACTGCCAAACAAAGGTGAAAATCAAATAGAATTTTCTTCCAGTTCTCTGTCTGGGTCTTATGGGCTCAAAATCATTGCAACATTTTAAGTATTTATGGAAATGTATTTAAAAACCATTCAGAGTTGGAAATCAGTGTAATAGAAATTTAAGACTTATTTACTTCACTATAAATACTAATATTACCTTTGCCTGACAGAAAAAATCACTATCTGAGTGAAATTTGGGTTTTATCTATAAAAGTTTCATTATCTTTCTTTGTGATATAGGAATACTGTTGCCATCCAAGTAAGTATAAGTGTATATTTTTTGAGCTAGAATATGATGAAGATCTAGCTGCTGCTGGGAGAACAGCTTTTAAACAGCATCCAAGGGATAAGGGAAAAATATCCTAATCATGAATATTACACTTTCCACAAAATTTTTATTCAGAAACACAGAGCAGAGAGGAAAAATAAACCTGAAATAAGAAAAAAAATCTCTTTCATCTGACTATATGAAATCTAAAGTGTGATTATCTGTCCATATGCTTTTGTGATATAGATGCAGAAAAGCATGTAGACATATTCTTTATAGAGTATCTTCTGTGCATAATCTGTAAATCTCTACTTGTATATTTGGTGTGTTTCAACGTAAGAAGCTTTGCAAAGAAAATCCATTAAAAAGGACTGCGTAAAAGCAATTTTTGAAAGTGTTCTTCACAGAGGAGGGAAAAATGACAAAAAAGCATAGGCCAGGACATGTAAGATTACATTTTACTACTGTTGAAATAAATGTCAATATTGGACCCCACCTCACAAGAGGTTTAAAAAGTCATGTTGCCAGCTAGCAGACTGTTTAACTAGAAAATATTTACAAAATATGCATCCTCAATTTTGTAACTCATAGTAATATAAAATGATAGTGATAAAATTAATGAGACTTAACAATAAAATCTGTAACTCTCATGCAGAGCACTTAATACAAAGTCTGTAACACCATGTCTTAAACTGTGTGTATACTCTTATCAGATTGCTATATCCTAGCAATCCAATAAAATTAGACATATTTACTGCATTTACTGTCACTGATACTGGCTGCCATAAATGTTATATGAGTACTCATCAATGATTAAATGAATATCACAGTGCCTTTACACCCTTTTCTTACTAAATCTGGACTCTAATTCATATTGAAATATTTGCCTATTTCCTAATGAAAGTAGCAGAACTTGATCTGTCCTTGTTAGTTACAGCTTTTGGGATGCTGACAACTTAGAAAAATACTATATTCTTTAGTATTTATGTTCATTGAGTTGCAGCATTTTAAGGGGGGAAAATTTCAGAAGCCTAGCTGTGCTGGAATACTGTGTTGCAAGGGAGAAATGACAAACCTGCGTGCGATGACAGAGAGGTGACACCAAGCCAACTACCTCCACATTGCTGTGGACAGCTGGGGTTCATGGGACCAGCTCATGCTAACTGGTTTTCTGTGCCCCAGAGGGAACAGACACATGGTGGTGCAGCTGAGGGAGGAGGAAAGCCTGGTGCAGGGTTGCAGATCTAGATAGAGTTATTGGAAAGTTGCTGTGGCTGCATCAGAGAATGATGGTCTTGATGCAAAGGTTTGTGATGCTGTGAATGTAGTGGAAAGCCGGGGGCATTCAGTTGTACCCCATGCAGTGCTATTTTCTATAGTTAATCTTTGTGTGTCTTTCTTTTTTGCCATGCAAAAGCCCCAAAAAAATTCAGATGCCATGCTGACTAACATCTTTTCAGTCTTTTCGGGAAAAGATGTGCTTTTAAAACCTGTGATTTTCTTCTTTCCCTTCTTTTAACTCTTAGTCTTAGTTGGGACCCTTGATTTATGATCCTGTGGGTTTATAAGCAGAGTACAGCACATCTTCACTTCACTTATATTTTGTCTTGGAACAAAATCCAAGGGGGAAAAATAAAAAGAAAGAAAATTCACCTAGATTTCTAGCATCCAAGTATTGAAATGTGCTTGTCCTATTTGGAACCTTTTTTTCCCTTTTTTGGTTAAATGCAATAAAAAATGTATTTGCTGTTGTATGCAGCTACCTATCACCATTATTATTCTTGCTCTCTTAAAACTCTTACTCCTTTTTTTCTTTTAACTGTACTCTACCTCTTCTTGTAAAGAACATTTTGCAATAGTTATATTATTTAGGGAATGGTGACAACATTGTGTAAATTTGTTATAATAATTGCTGAAAGTAGCCCATCCACCACTGTTCACAAATAATCCCTGTTGAAGTATCTTTTTTCATCCTTTCCTGTGTTCATTCCCCTGGGAACTCCTATAGCTATGGCTCTCCTGAAGGCAGGAATCCGCTGCCTGTAGTGAAGAGGTGGCAGTTATTTTCTGAGCTGTTGTTCCCATAAGAGGCCAACTCACCAATGCTATGGTTTGTTAGTCACTTAAATATCTAGCTCTTCCAGACCAGACTGAGATAAATACAAAATAGGCACTCCCTGCAAGCTGAGTTCAGCTTTTGAAGAGTAAACAAACATTTCATTAAAATGGTCTCACTAAAGACGGGCAGAGAGATCTGAACTGAGCTGTCACCTTGTATTAGTCACACTCATAAATTCTGCCATGTTACAGTGCTCACTTGCAGTATCCCAGAGAGCTTGGAAGAGGCGATTCCCTCTCTTTGTTTTGGAGTTTTGTCTGGGGGGAGGTTATCATCTTTCTTGCAGGGTCCAGTACGTTTGCACCAGAAATGCTGCACCCGCTTTGTGAACATGTACTCAAATCTGATCCTGACAGGAATAATTTCCATAAAGCTACAGCAAATATGTATTTCTCTTAGGAAGACTGATTTTTCTGTATCAGGTCCTCTCAGGTCTGAGACACAGGATTTCTGATGTTGATGGTTTTCCGGTTTTTTGGATTCATTTTCCTTCAATAGCAGCAACAGCGTGTTCAGTCCTCACATTGCCATTGACATTCTGACAACTGATATAACTATGGCACACCTAGGAGGGGTTATTATTACTTTTAGTAGGGTTTCTTTAATTCAGCTTCACAGCCTAAGGGAGTAGGGGAAAAGATTTAACTCTAAATTCTTGTTTTAGTCCTTTTAGTATAAAAAAAAATTGTTAAGGGGAATATGGAGAGAAGACAGAGAAGCAATGGTTGGAAATATATGTAATGGAAACGCAGTTATCAAATGCAATGAGTCATGGAACTGGGCTTGCTAAAAAAATATGAAGCAAAAAATTAGAGGAAAAAGAATAGCAACAGGCTTTGTAATATATATGATAAGAAATTAATAAAACCTCTGTGTTCAAGATTTTATTGGAATACTGGCTGGATGTTTTCTTTCAAAGTACACCATTCTGCTGTATTGAGAGAGTCTAGAGAAACAATTCTGGAAAGTTGTCTTTCCAACAAAAAATCCACTAGAAACACCTTTTTTATTCAATAAAAATTACTGTGCTTTCCATGCAAATGCTGTATTATTTTTAAAATTAAGAAGGAGAAAAATCCCTTGTTAAAAAAAAAAGAGATAAAAGTAGGGAAGGATTGTGAAGGATCCAATTGAGTTTTGAGTAGCTTACATCTATGAGTACTTGTTAAAGAAGACTGTGTAAACAGTGAAATTATAAGAGCTTTATATTGCATTCTAGTGGTACCACTCCAAACCCAATACCCTTGACTGATCGGGAATTTTTCTTTCTATCCTGGACCTTCAGAAAGCAATCAGTTTCTTTCACACAAACTCAAGTCCCAAACAAGGAAATTCTTTGATTCTGCCTTTCATTGCTCATGGTAAAATTAATTTATTCATGAAAACAAAACACAGGAAAAACAAATGGAATGGAAATACTTGAACATAATTTTGAAATATGCTAATCTCCACCTTTTACATAATTATCTTTGGAGGATTTATGTTCTTCTTTCCCTACAAGGATTTTGTTGAACTGGTGAACCTTTCATGTCATGATACCACAGACTATCAACTTGCTTTGATATTTCATTTAGTTTTGGGCACATGGACCATACAATCAGCTGAGAAAGTGAGTACTGCTTGGCAAAAACCCAGAACAGCTTCCTAGCCCACTAGGAAGTAGAATGTTCCTTCCCTTTAGGGCTGAGAACTGCATTAAATCCACAGATAAGCCTTTCATGTTTATGAAGTTGGTGGTTTTTTCTACAATAAGCAACTTGAAGAACAAAGCAAATAGTTACCTAAATGGGATATGCAGCATCTCCTTGATGGTCAAATAAGATGGCAAGCAATAACCTCAAATAATAATGGTTGTAAGAAAAAATTATTCCCATAACTGCCGGTCAAGGATTCTGAAAAAAAGAAAATGGGATAGCCAAAATATAATCATTTTGATATTTTGTCCTTTCAGCTGTTCCCACACAGCTGACATCACCACCCAGAACCACTTTATAATTCTGCAGACTAATGATGCAACACCCAGCATATGGGAAGAACAGCCAGAAATAACAGGAGCATTTCTCCACAAATCAAGAAATTAACACCCCAGAAAAGGTGGCAGGTGATAGTAGCAGGTAAGTCTACTTTAAGGGGCATAGAGGCATATCTGACCCATTTTCAAGCCTGAATCAAGGAGGTTACTGAGAAGCTGCCAAGCCTAGCTAAACCCAAGGATTATTATTCACTATTAGTATTTCTTGTGGGCACAGATGACATAGCCAGCAGCTGGCTGGGAATCATTAAGACAGACTAGAGAGCCCTGGGATAGATGGTAAAGGGCTCTGGAGATCAACTATTTTTTTCATCAATTCTCCAGGTCAAAGGAGAGGTGCTTGAAATGGCCAGATGATTTTGGCAGGTCAATAAATGGTTAGAATAATGGTACCATAGTTGGCTCACTCAGACCATGGGACCTGCTTTGGCAAGCCTGGCCTACAAGGGCTGATAGGGTCCATCTGACAAAGGGGAAAAGCATCTTTGGTCAGGGATTTGCCAGACTGGTAAAGGGGGCTTTAAACCAGATTTGTTAAAGGACACGGGGCACCTCTCCATCCCAATCCTGCCATTTGAGTGCAAATACCTGTAATGGATATCTGGAAGCATGCCAAGGCATTCCAGACACTCCAACCTGTGAGCTGGTTTCATCTGGGGCCTTCACCTGGTTCAGATGCCTATACACAAAAACACATAATATGGGGAACGAGCAAGAGGAACTAGAGACATGCACACCTGCAACACTGTGATATCATTGGCATCCCAGAGACAGGGTGGGGCGGCTTCCATGACCAGAGCATTGGAATGGAAGGTTTTAGGAGACAAAGGTGGGGCAAAGGTAGGGCATAGCCCCTATGTCAATGACCTGCTGGAGTGTGTGGAACTCTGCCTGGGGAAGGATGCAGAGCCAACCAAGAGCTTGTGGGTCAAGATTAAAGGGAAGGCAGGGATGGGGGACACTATAGTGGGGGAACTGATACAGGCCGCCCAGCCATTATCATGGTGCAGATGAAGCCCTCCACAGGCACACAGGAGCACTGGTCCTCAACTACCACGGTATCTGGGACAACATGGGACAACACGGTAAGGGACAACACAGTGAGGCACAAGTAATCCCAGAGGGTTGCTTGAATGCGTCAATGACAGCTTCCTTACACAGTGATAGAGGAGTCAACAAGAAGAGTTGCCATGCTGGACTTTGTGCCCACCAGCAGGGAGGAGCTGGTGGAGATTGTAGTGATCCAAGATGGCCTTGTCTGCAGGGACCACAGGACAGTGGTGAGGTCCTCATGGCACCAGGAGGGCATGCAGCAAGCTCCCTGCTCTGGACTCAGGAGAGCACATTTTGGCTTCTTCATGGACCTACCTGGGACAGAGCCCTGGAGGGCAGAGGGGCACAAGAATGCTTCCTGGTATTTGAGGATCACCTCTTCCAAGCTCAGGAGCAATGCATACAAACAAGGAGGAAACTGGGCAAAATCTCACTTGACAGATAGTAGTTGAAAGTGATGATGATTAAAGTTGGTGGACAAATAAGCAGAGTATGAGGCCTAACTGAGGAAGAGGTCTACAGGGCAAGTAGGTCATAAAGGAAAGAAGACTTTTGACAAATAAGTTACATTTATGGAAGTCACGCCTTACAAGCCAGATCGACTCACCACAAGAAGCAAGTTGGTAAATTCAGTCTCTAAGTCTCAGAGAAGTGCTTGCAACTTTTTGTTTGTTAGGCAAAATTAATGGGAGAAAGGGACATGCACCAAAAAGAGAAAAGAACCTTCAGGCTCACTAAAATTGTATTCTCCGTTATATAACAGGTTTCTTCAGAGAGGAGGAGAAAAGCAAAGCACTACTTGAAAACATTTTCTATTTTCATTTCACAAACAATTGACATCTTTTTACCAAATCTGGCACATAAATTGAAGTGTTTAGTCCCTGAAAAGTACACGCGGATAACATGATGCCTTAATTAAGGCATTATGAAATCAACTCTCTAATATTACACGATATAATTACTGGAGCATTAACTCAGATGCCTTATTCAAGGCTGCAGAACAGTTTCAATGGATCCACGTTTCACAAGATGGATCAAGAGCTGTGAAAAATCCACCACTTGGGCAAAAATATTTTGTGCTGGGCTCTAGGTAAAGACCTTAATTGTTATTTTTTAAGTTGGAGAAAAGTCACATACGTTGCAGATAGATACTGTGGTATTGAAAATAGTTCATGGAATATAATTTTAAAAAAAGGACTTCTAAAATTCAAAATAATAGAACCATTACACTGCCTAACTAGATCAGCTTTTCCTCATCTGCGGAGGCTATATGACATCAGGAGAATCATCACATATTTTTTACATCACATCTTTCTTACCCATTCTTCTTTACCACTGAGGTACACGTGAACAAACAAATGATATAAGTACTTCTATACTCCAGTTGTGACTTATATAACACAAATAACAAACAAAAGTTGTCACACAAATTGGAAAAATTAGTTCTTTCTAAATGCTTAGGAAACTTGTCCAAATAGATTTTCAATGTGATCAAGACATTAAATTATTGCACTGGAATTCAAGAACGATGAGACAGAAGTTTGTCTCAGTTTTAAAGACAAGTGTCTGCTAGGGACAGCAGGAGCCTCCTTTGGAAGGGAGAATGCAAACCTCCTCATCCGAATTATTAAAGTTTTGAAATTAAGGGTCTCTCAGTCAAAGATACGGGAATAGGGACAACAGTTCTTTGCCAGCGCGTATAACAAGGCAAACAAACAACAACAGCTCCAGCACTAACACCAAGCAGGCCCAAACCCGAGCCAAGCCGCTCGGCCTCCCCTCGGCGCAGTTCCGGGCACGGCCGGCAGGGGCGCTGCCGCTCCCGGCGGGCGCGGTGCCTCCCCCGCGCCGCCAGGGGGCGCTGTGGCGCGGGCTCGGGGAGCACGCGGCAATGGCGGCTCCGCCCCGACGGGCAGGGGTGGAGGACGGCCTTTGCCTCACAGAGCCCCGGGCCAGCCGGTCCCGGTGCGACTCCAGGACTCAGAAGCAACAAGCTGGAACGGCAGGCATGAGCAGAAATCCCAGGATGGTGTATGAGACTTATCAAAAACTCCGCGGCGATAGCTGGGACTGCGGGTGTCCGGGCGGGCAGGGGTGCGGGCTCGGCAGCGGAAGGAAGGCAGGCAGCTCCCGGCGGGTTTGTAGCTGTGGGAGCGAAATTCCTTTCCCAAGTAGCAGCTCCACCGTCTTCCTCCGACAGCTGAGAGCAAATGAGAGTCCCCATCTCCCCAGCCCTGGAAATTTTTTCCTGCTTCTCTTGTCGTGGTATCTCTGTCCCCCCGCCCCCAGAGAAACTCCCAAAAACGGGAGTTCCCCCTCCCAGCTGTCTCAAGCACCCAGCCCTCAGTGCTTCTTAGCAACTCAATGGGAAAAATTCCGCAAGTAACAAAGAAAGAAAATAAAGAAAAAAACCCCAAACCTGAACAAAGTTTTTCTTTGGCTCACAGGCCCCTTTGGCTAATCATGCATGCGCCGCTTGGGTCAGTATTTTTAAGCGCATAAGGACTCCTGCATTTTCTGTGAAGAAGAAATGTAGTTAATTCAAGCTCCTGGTTTATATTTCTGGACTATAAGTCTCTTTTTTTTGTTTTTGCTTATAATCCCTCATCTAGTGTTTGTAGGTTTCTTAGTTGTTTGACGTCTATCTCATTCTCCTCTGTTATGTTTTCTTAACTGTTTATTTTACATTTGCCTCTCAAAAAAAAAAAAAAAAGTCAAAGGATATTTTGATTAGTGGCAATCCGTGGTTTAGTGATTTTCGTTAATTTTGCGGTGCTGGATTGTGAAAACAGGGTCTTACTTTCGTTTGTTGTGCCTTTGGCATAGCTTTTTTCTCCTCAGCAGTGCTCCTCAGACAGGCACGCTGGCAATCCGACAGTGCCACGTTGCTTCTGTGGGGGAGCAGGATGTGCCCAGAAGCTCACAATGCACCACATCTGCTTCAGAAGGCGAAAAGGTCATTATTGTATTGATTTTTAGAGAGTGAAATGCATGAAACTGGGTCCCCAGAATTATTTATTTGTACCAATAACTGCTATGATTTTAAAATTAACTTAATTTGAAGATTTCTGTCTCAGTCAGGAATTGTACTTTTAACTAAAAAAGTTGGCTGCCTGCTCTTAGACAGGGAAGACCTCCATACAGTTTTTAATATGACTCTATGTCCTAAAATCAGTGTTGATTAGCATAGGTCTCCTTAATTAAAAACAGGGATCAATGGAATACTTTTGCTGGAGATATGATCAAGCCACATCCTAAGGGAGGCTGGTTTTGGAGATTTTATTTACTAAACTCTTGCAAATACTAACTTAGCCAGGTGATAACTTCCGCTTTGGAAAGATTCATAACTTCACTAACTAAGATTAATTTTTATGAAGATGGGAAGTGTTAACGCTTGGGAATAAAGAGCTCAGTCCATAAAATTCTGACTTTTCCTAACTCTGAGGTTTCTCTGTATCTGAAAGGAAAAAAAAATTGCCCCTTTATAAAATTTATTCTAGGACACCTGAAGAAAACAAAATCCCCAAACATTTGTCTAATAAGAGACAAGATAGTAAATTTGGGGCTGTATTCACTCATTTTTGTCAGAATTAAAGTGCCTTGTTACTCATAGTCTCAGTACAGGCACAAACTTGAGAAAAAGTCATTTGATGGTTTCAGCTATAAATTTCTCTCCCAAGCAAGATTTATCTTTTCTCCTGATAAATTTGTGAATTAGTTAAAAATTGTCATGTCTTTCCTACACCTGTGAATACTGCAGCCATTTAAGAGAGATGCTTCAAGCTAACCTGAAAGGCAATGGCAAAGAAAAGGTAGTAATTCAAAACTTTGTGGTTTTCAGATCCTTCCTAATTCAGTAGATTACGAGATTATGGCACCTTCCAGATATCTTCATATGTTTTGGCATCAGGAATGACACTGTAAAATTTTTCACATCTGATCTAAATTAAACCAATGCCATACAGCTTTAAAAATGCCCTCACAATGAACTTTTAAAGATTATTTAAGGTGCTTACCCATTTTTGGTGTTTGCTTTTTTTCACATAATTTTTTTTCTCCTTCTCACTGACATCCCAGCCTAAAGCAAATATTCTTTAGTTAAATCTGGGACAAAATGGAGGCAATAATCTCATCTCTTTGAGAGGATAACAATAGCCTCTTCACCAAAAAATAATTCCCCCTAAAGACTGCAAAACACCAAGGTTGAAATAAATTCTGGTACCCAATTCCCACAAAGCTACCTTATTTTTTTAGAAGGAAAGGAATTTTTGTCTTATTTTTATTGATACCTCTAACTTTATTAGCAAGACCAAAATTTTAAATTTCTCTTTTATATTGCACTTCATTTCCCAACATTTTTTATGCAGATTAGCATATGGGAAGCTCTAAGGAGCTTTCTACACTACCCTTCTGAAGTCACATATAAATAATCTGACCCATCTCTAATGTGTAGTTGGCAACATCACTCTGCATAACTTCATCTTATGTATTTTTCCATAATGCCAGTGTCATGTGCACTATGTGAAAAAATATGAAGCATGATTTAGGGTGTCCTCTTTGACTAGACTGTATTTTCTCTTTCTTCTTTGGTTCAGCAGCTAAATGAAAAAAATCTGTTTGGGTTTATTGCTTCCTAGTGATTCCCCCACCCCCCTGAATATAACTGAAAAATCCTTAAAATGAAACAAAAACCTAGGAAGTTTTTAATTCAGCTGTTTAATTTCTAGTATGTGGGAGGCACATCAAGCTGGTGCAGAGCTGCATTTAGTAGTTATGCCATCCTGAGCAAGAACCTTCAGTTACTGTTCCACCAGCTTGCTTGTATGCCACCACAGTGCACCAGAGAACCAATATGGCTGGAAAATAACCATTTAAATCATCGCTCCACGTCATTCTGTTCTCCTGAGAACTGAGGGGATTCAGAGTTTTCCAGCTTTCCAAAGGGTATTTTAACCTATGAAGTTCTTCTGTCTGTGCTGATTTTAATCCCAGCAGGGCAATTAAACTTCGAACAAGCCATCCTCTCCCCCAGTCCCTTTCTGTAAGTAAGGGACAGTAAATGCAAAATTATGAGTTGCAATAAAAATTTACTAAAACCACAATAACAGCAGCAGTTTTAATAACAAGACTACAAAAAAGATAAGGTGATTTACCCACACAAGGGTATTCACCACTGGGAATAAAGGAGAACAAAAAAAGCTTCCCAGAGGTGGTGCTTGCACACCAGCTATTTGGGAAACAAAGGTAATGTGGTGAGGAGAGCTCCCGCAGCTTCACATTCCCCCTCTAGTCCCCAGCCCAAAAAAAGCTGAGCTCAGCTCTCTGTAGTTGCTTGCGCTGCCACCTGCAAATCTCTGTAACATCATGTGATGTGTGTGTGTGTGTATGTGTGTGTGTGAGTGTGAAACACCTCTGCCAGGGTGCTTACCCTGGTGCCTCAGAGCTGTCCCTTTCAGCACCGTCCTCCTCCAGAGGAGAGATGGGACAGCGGGGAGATGGTGGACAGCAGAAGCACCAAGTAGAAGGAACCAAGTTCAGCGGGTTTTTAAGGCAATTGTCCACTCTGCTCCAGCAAGCCTGGTAAGAAGAACTATTTTCTGGTGCCCAGGTTGTCCCGCTGAACGCAGTGAAGTTGATGGTATGGAATGAACACTGTGGTCACACCCACACAGCGCTGAAAACCTCCACCCCATCTCTGCAACCAGGCCACCACCACGTTCAATTTCTTCTGGTAGAAAACATACTGGAATTGTGTGCCATAAAGTGGATCTGGAACAACTAAGAGAGTCTAAAAATACATGTGAGCAACCATTATATGTTAAATCTGCATTGGCCAAGTTTTCTGAGGCACCTGGCAAAGCAAGAGAGAAAGCAACTTTTAAGTTTAATTACTGGAAAAAAAAAGAATTTTTGTATTATTAATTATTCTTGTGTGTGTTAAGAGCAGTTCGTGATCTTATATGCCCAACCCAGAACCTTGATTACAATGGATTAAGGTTCTGTGAATAAATAATCTTCACTGCTTTTACATCACCTTGATTTAGGTGATAAAGCTTTTGCCTTATCCTTTGCAGTATAAGGATTCTTTAAACTTCCATTGCATTTACCAGCATGACAAAGACTGAAACTGAAATTTTACTGAAAAAATCACATAAAGATGATAAATAAATAGTTTGTATGGTGTTTTAACAAAAGCATACCCCAAATAATTTTTCTAGATCTTTTAATTCAGGGAGTTCATATCCTTTCAAGAAGATACATAAAAACTGACAATTAAAAAAAAACCCTCTGAATTTGTTCAAAATACAATCTTGAGATCCATTGTCAGTCAGTTTTGGTTTTTGTTTTTTTTTTTTTTTAAGAATGACAAGTCAGGTGATAAAGGAACAAGACTTTATGACTTTATTTCAAATAAAAATGGATGAATGAATGTATATTACACACACCATAAGTCACAAAAACTGTTGTGTTCCAGTCAGATTTTGCCATCATGTCCACATGAATGTCAAGCCATTTAATCACTTTGACTTTTAGTGCTTTTACAAAAAGCAATTTTTTGTTCCATAACAAGACTAATTTCTCATTTCTGTTTCAAGGGGTGATCTGTGGAGAGCACTTAATTGGAGAGTGCGAAACCGAAAAGGATCTGGGTGTACAGCTTGCAGCTCCTGGCTCTCGGACCCACTGAGCGTTGATTAATGCACAAGGAGCATGGCAGCCTCTCCTTGCAGCACAACCTTAGGAGGAGCTTGGCCTGGTGACAGGACAGGGAGACAGTAGAGATGCTTATTGTATAAAAATTTGAGACTGGCCACTGATAAATGGCAGCAAACCATGTTTGCTCTAAGGTCACAAAGTAGGTGAAACTGGAGATGGAACAAAACTTACTATACTTCCAATACAAGGAGAAACATGAAGCAAACATTTAAGCCAAGATGCTTACAATTTACCCATTATTGTTTGCCACATTTTATAATATAAATTAAATGGTGTCAACTAATTAGGTAAATGAACAAAATATTTTATCTCACTGAATCAAGAATTAAAGCTTTTATGTTTTTGGGTTTTTTTTTGTTTTTTTTTTTCTGTTTGAAGCACATAATATACATTCCATTTTAAAACAGAGCTTCTTACATACAGGAAAATACCTCATATCTTTTTTGGAACTTCAGTATTTTCATTTAAATGTTGGTTTGAAAAATTAAGTGTTGTACCGTTAAACCCAGGAAAATGAAGATGATCTTCACTGAACAGGGTTTTCCACTGGGGACTCCACCGGCATTCAGTTGTCTCATTTAATTATCACTTTCCTGATTCAACCATTATTCATGAGCTTCCTTGTGTTCTTAAAAAGCTCTGAGCTGCGCTTGCCAATGTTATGGCACATTATGAAGCACAGTTATGCAGCAAGAGGGAGGGGGTGATAATGCATTGGTCTATACTGCTGACATATTTTCTGTTTGATCTCCTCAGCTGCCAGTGGAATGCAGAGCTCTTTATTCAAAATCTACTGCTGCTGCTTAAGCATTGTGCTGGTAGTACTATCCTTCGCATTGCTTCAGTAAAATAGAGCAATACTGAAACTGTATGAATTGTTTGCATGGAGTTTATATTAGTTTTTATTTGGCTGCATTTGCCTTTTTAATAGTGGTAAAATAAAAGCCTGGAGAGAAAAGTTCCTAAGAGATGCCGGGAAAATACTCCTAGGTATGTTGGAGGTGAATTTTAATTGCCTTCAGTTCTATCCATATTGAAGCAGGAGTATGTGTCATTTCAGATCTTCGTGCCTTCTCTGCCTAATTTTAATGTTTAGATTTTTAGCTGAATTTACTAGTTTAGGATTTACTAATGCTGCCAATTTACTGGTTTAGGATTTTTGCTGAAAATCTGTAGTCCAAGGTAGTTAGACTAAAGATAAAGACTGAAAGTCTAAATTAAAAACAGCTGTTCTTCCAAATATGCCTCAAATCATGCTACAGCTTATTTAAATCTTGAGGAAATCAGTCATTAATGAAGTTCACAGCTAGTTTGCTAGTGTTATCTGGCCTTGGCTTCACCCTAGGATATTATGTCAAACCCCATAACTTTTTAATAAAGATGAATTTTTAATTTTTTTATTATGCCTAAATAATGAATTGGTACATATGTAAATTTCAGAATACAGTTAAGGTGGAATATTTATTTACTGAGACTACAGGAGCACTACTATCACTGCTTATTTTCAGATATGGAAAGCAAAAACTGCAAAAAAATCTCAGCATGTTTCTTAGCAGTATTGCATCAAGTATATATGAGAATAAAAGCTGATTCTCCTTAACTCATGCTAGGGTGAAAGGAAATACCTACACTTTTTACACAGCCTGGCTGAAACATTTATTATTCCAAATTCCTCTCTGAAGAATGCAGATCTTTAAATAAAGCTATGAGGCAGTTTGAAACAAGACGTAGTTCCAATAAATTCAGCACAGTTGCTTCTGCTTCAGTCTCTAACAAGTTTCAATTTGGTAGCAAATTATCCTCTAACTGAATATTTACAAAGTTCTGAAGTCTTCTCTTAGTCATATCTTCCCATAATTTCAGTAGGGACAGTAATATTACATGAGTGGGAAGTTGCTTGAATGAACATTAATTTCATATCCAAAGACATTGACACCGGTATGTACCACAAATGAATAAAACAGGCCATCATCTCCTCAGGGTTGTATCCTTGTAACCAAGAACAGAACTTGGCTTCGCAGACTTGGCTGGGGCTACGCTTGCTATGAGTAGTCTGTGAATCGGAAGAGCTGCTGCAACCAGGATGTGCCAATGGAGCCAGAGCTGGAGCTGGAGCTGCTGCACCACCTCTGTTCCAAAGACTTCTGGACTTATGGATAAAGCCACTTGGTCAAAACCTGTATTTCTCCCAGTGGGAGCTTCAGGACTAACTTCCATGGTACAGACCATTTCCAGCTCTATAACCTGTTTTATAGAGCAAGATACTCAGCAAGTCACGCTAAGAAGGAAAGACAGCAATGAAAAAGGTAAGTTTTAAAGATAAAACCCCAGTAAATTCACATGGCATGAGTTGAGTTTGGAGATATTATCTTAGATTTCTAATAGGATAACAAAAAACTGTTGCTAATGTTGCTTTAGAAAAGGACAAAGTAAATTATTCACTGCTGACAAATTTCAAATTAGTCTTGCTTTGTCTAAAAATTATGCCTTAATTCAAACAGGTCCCTGTGGAAACCATATGGATTTCATTGTAAGTAAGTGTAATAATCCTTTCGTTCAGTATACTTCATAAATATGTTTTTCTGCAGATTTTTTCATCACGTCTACTGAATGCTGATTCCATTTTTTTGCTCTTAATTTTTGAGGAGAAAAATGTTCATGTCTATCTCGTTTTATTTTTGTTGTCAACTAGTCAAATGTGGCACTCAGTGATTTTTTTTTAATTAATGTTCTTATTTTGATAAATAGCTTTGTTAATGTTTAATGTGGCTTTAGGATCTGTATTATATTTAAAAGCTGATATTTAGGATCAGATTTTCTTCTTTTAAAAAAAAATTAACATAAAGTACAGCAAATCCAAAATTACTTGGTATAACAGTTTTTGTTTTCATATTCATTCTGTGTTTTTTTTTTTTTTTTAATGCAGGATATGCAGTTCAATATAACCAGTGCTTGGCGTTGCCTAAATTCAGGTTTGATAGGTAAAAGACATCTTAGCAAGTACACCAAACCGCTACATCTTCTCTGACTTTGATTTGATCACACTTACAAGGCAATACAAAGTATGAATGTTGCAGAAAGTTGCAGAAAAATTACACAAGCAACAGTTTCATAAGCTGAAAGTACCAAGGAAAAGACAGGTTTTATTTCCAAATTGCACACAATATTCTTTCCTCTAGGTGTTGTACTTCCTTTCACTTATGTCTTTTGCAGCTTTTTTTCCTCAGACACTACATTTTAATCATTAATTCTCAGTTTCACCAATTAATATTTGTTTCTCTGGGATCTTTATTTAAAATGCCATTAGAAGAAAATCTGGGATGACAACTCTGTAAATCCTTAAATCTCACTAAGGTAACAAAAATTATACTTTTCTCCAATATTCTTAATTCACAGTATTTCCTCTGCCAAGTATCAGTACAAGTTTACTATACATGTCACTTAATTGAGTGTTTAGCTTCTCCAGTGCTTAAATGGCTTGACCATATCACATATAGTTTTCATTTAATCCTGTTACTTCTTTTCATCCTCCCTTTCCCTTTCCCTTTCCCTTTCCCTTTCCCTTTCCCTTTCCCTTTCCCTTTCCCTTTCCCTTTCCCTTTCCCTTTCCCTAATTTCCCTTCCCAGAACTTCCCTTCCCTTTCCTATCATTCTGTCTTTTCCTTTCATTCCAGTCAAAGAACCACTGCTATATGCAGATGTTTCTCAGTGACATCACAATCAGACTCTGCAAACAGAGCATACTAACTCAAAATTTTATTTCTATAGCATGTATAAAGAAAACTATGCTTCCTGAACTGCACAATTTCACAGTATTTACTATGTGTTTAGAAAACAGTGTTTTTCAGATCTTATAGAATGAGATAGCTGGTGGAACTGTTTAACCAAAACAATGTACTTTACAGTGTAAAGAAATGGAGAAGTGAAAGGGGGAGAAGTGCTGTTAATATACTATAGCTACAGGCATAGAAAAATTGAAAATTCAGAAAATGCAGTTTTCACAAGAAACAATTTTTTTATGGTCCTCGTTGATAAATGAATTTCAAGCTCATGACCAGTCCATAGTCCTCATCTTCCATTTGTGTATGCTTATCATTTAAAGTCCTCCTGAGTAAAAGAACACATGCATCATTCCACAAGTTTAAGCAGTCTCCTCAGTATCTGGGATCACCTAAAAATATAAGGAAAGAGCCATTGACTCAAATTAAAAATTCTACATAAAACCAGTGGAAGGTCCCTCTGTTTGTGGTACCTGTGTCACTTAGGAAATACAACAGCTGGCTAAGTTGATGTTCCCTACTCATCAGTGGTTTTACATCCAGCTCTGTTTTAGGCTGTAGTTTAGTCACAGGCAGTCATTCTTCTGGCAGAGCTGGAAGGAATTTCCTACCTATGAAGACATTATTGACTACTATGTTTTAACGGATACTTTTTGGCTTGAGTTTAGAATCAGCAAGAACCCATCAATAGCCATGCACTGCACACAAACCAATGTTCACTTTCAGAACACTGTTGCAGGACTGACCTTACGAAATAATTTTCTCTGCTATTTCCAGATAGGACTGGACTTTGGTTTTGACCAGCTCATTCCTTCCTGGTCAGGCTGGAGGTCATAGTAAGATGTAGGACTGCTAGAGCTGAATATCATGCTATCTGCTGCCAGCACTTATTCACTCCTCTGGTGGTTTACACAAATTATGTAGGGAGCTGAAGGGAAATAAAACTGACCCTTGTGCAGGGTGAGTTTATAAGTCAGGCATCAACTAACACAGATGCAGCAAGAAAAAGGCATGAATGAATAGCTCTAAAATGCTGCAGAAAAACCTAACAGATTGAAAGGAGATTTAGTGGGAGCAAGAGGGTAATGTCTATGGACAAAACAGTATTTATCAATGTTGACTTCTGATCTTACTCTGAAACAAAATAGCTGAAGACTGAAACAGAAATCTGGCCCTTAGCTTTCTCTGCACCAGTATATTTGGGAATGAAAGGTTTGATTCGGCATAGAAACTGTTCCAAATGTGACATATAATCCAGCTGGCCAGGGGGATGTGCACAGAGGAGTGATTTGATTTGTTTCTTTGTTTGGTGCTTGATTCTCTGTATTTGGAAAAGTGGCTGCTTCTTTAAAGATGTCTATTTCAATAGCATAGGTCATTAACACCAAGGAAGCAATGAAAATGGGCTTTTAATTTTTTAATTTTGGTGTGTATTTTTCTTTGGTTGTTTTTGGTTTTGTTGTGGATTTTTTTCATTTGTTTGTTTGCTTTTTTGTTTTGAATGAAAGAAAAATAAACATAAGCCTACTATGACTTGGAGAGCTTGCAAGGAACAACCTGACATGACTGTAATTTGTATAGTGTTTCTACAGTTGTCATTTGAATATTGTTCTCATCATTCTTTTGACACTTTCTGTAATTTTGAAGAGGTTTAGAAGTGCTTGACATTAATTTCTTTTATTTCTTGTTAGTGGACTCTTGTTCTAGTATCTTCGCAATCTAAAAGAAACATTGAATATGACAGTCTGAAAATGTCTGTAATGTATAACAATTACATAACTGATGCTGACAATACACTACTAAAGTTTTCTAACATCACTCTTTTTTCCCCTAAAGATAAAGCTTTATTATTTTTATATATACAGTCATACATGCATAGTATTTGTACATTCTATTGAGCCCTTAGAAGTATAGGAGTTATCATAGTTTAAGACAATACTTATTCTCCAAAAATTGCAAAAGCTCTACTTTTTATTTGCAAATAAATAAAAATTTCAACAGCTTATAGATTTCTTCAAGAGCTGAAAGGAAAAGCTTTAAGATCTTTTCCCAAATTTAGCACTTATCAGCCTTCAAAAAAATCACTACTTCTGTGGAGTCCAAGCATTTTCAGTCTGGTCAGACTACTGTAATTGCCCAGAGTAGAAAGAACTTGTGTAACATATGCAAGTTCTTCTAAAACTCAAAAAACTTACAAGAAGAATTATGTAGCCTCCTACCCCTTCAGTATTCCCTCTCTCTGGTCTTATCTTAGTAAGGTGTGCAATGTCCTGGGCAGAGTTACAAAAAACATCTTATATATAAAACATGATATAGTGAAGTACCAAGTAAGGCACCAAAGTATCATACAGTGGTTTTAAGGATATTTTTTAATTTTTAATTGAATTTTATTAATTTTTTAGTTTATTTTTTAATTTCTTAATTTTTTATTTCTTAATTTCATTTGTTTTTAATTTCTGTTCCTGTCTCTGTTAGTACTTATCTTCCTCATTATTGTCTATTGTTGTTCTTGTAATAAGTGATTTTAATATTTATAATAGATAGCAGTATGAGTCTCTATCCCACATAAGTTAAATTGCTTTCTTTGTGTAGCTAAAATGGCTGCATTTATGAATTGGTAAACATTTGGAAAGATGACAGGAGAATAAACATTACATTAATTTCAATTTGTTGTGGTTAAGAAGGCAATTATTTTTGTACTTTTCTGTTTCCCTGTGTAATTCTAATCTCTACTTAAAATCCCTAATTTGTAAATATAGGAGTTTAAACCTATCCTTTATTTCTTATTTATTCTGTATTGAAAATTGTGTCCCTGCTGTTGTTACATGAACATTTTCCATATGTTTCTATATTCTTTCTGTTAATTGAACTTACTATCATGCTTCCATATTGCTTAATAACCTGATACCTCTTTGTACAGTCATTCGTTGCCTACCTGAAAAAAAAAGCTAATGTGACACAACAGATATCTCCCTGCAATGCAGTGGCATCCTATGGGCCTGGGGCACCCAAAATCTTCTTGTCACTTGTATAAACAGCAAAGAGAGAGGTTTTGCTGGTTTTTCATTGTGTCCTATTAGCAGCAGCAGTCTTGAAGTTGTTCATTTCATCTGAGAAACTTGCAATAACTGTAGGTGTTTGGAGATTTACTCTTCATTCACACACATGCGCCACTACAGGTAGTGTTCCTTCAGAAATGCCTCATTTCTTTCCTGTGAATGTTTTCTTTCTAGAAAGCATGCATCTCAAGACCAGCCACATTTTACACAGAAAAGCTCTGAGAAAGGGGGAAGTGGTATAATGAATTGGCAGAAATTATTAGAATAAACTATGCAATTATAGTTTTATAGTGTATAATATACCTTTAATTACATGTTTAATGTGTATTATATATATTCTTTTTCAGTGTAGTTCTAGCCCATTTAATTGTTATTTGTCAGGTGCCTCTGCTCTATTGGATACATTTTGCATGGCAGGTATTATGCAAAACATTGCATAGCAGCCACCTCACAATAGCATGAAGTGCAGAACAGGCTGCTAAACATGCCCATGCAGCAGAATAAACTTCTTGCACAGAGTAAGCTTTCTGCTATCACAGCTTGACTGCTGCCAGTACCCAAAATACTTCATTTAAAACTGGCTTGCATCTTTATGCTACACTGTGTCCTAGTGGGCTTTTATATTTTCCTGTTCCAGGGATTTAAACTGGAGATACCCGTGGAGAACACTTGCAGTTTGTCAGGTGCAAATGGCCATCCTGGAGAACTGAGATTTAAAGGAATATTAGCTTCTTGGTCTTGCTTAGTTTTGTCCAACCTGTGCATTTATCAGCCCGTAAGCCAGCTATGGCTGGAGGTCCCAACATCTTTAATAGTTGGAACATCTTTAACAGTTGAATCATTTAAGTATTTTCTACTTTCATGCTGTAGTGACACAGAGTAACAATACCATGGGATAGTGTATGTGCCAAGAACTCAATTTATACTAGCATTTATTAGTTTCAAATACATCTTATGAAAACTCATTTGCATGCATCTGTTCACAAGTGTGAGTGGTTCAGAGTTTTTATATCACTGTATCTAGAAGTTTTCTTTTGGTCTTAGTCATATCTTATCACAATAGACATCACAAAAATAAATTTGGAAATAAGACATTAAATGTCTATTAGCTAATCTATGTCTCTCTTACAAATATTTATATACTCAATGTATTTTACCATAGGTGTATAAAACAAAAGGAACAATCAAAACAATGCCACTTTCTGTATCAGGTCAGCCAACACAAGAAGATTTTCTTACTATCAGAATTGTAGCTAAATAAGCATTCTGACACAGATTCTAATTTAAAAAAAAGCACATAACCACATGTTTAATCCTGAGCATTTGCATTACTACTTTCTCAGATCAAGACTTGTTAAATCTGCCTGCCTTATGTAAGGGATAGAGCAGGGGCCATTTTTTTTTTCCCTCTTGGGATTGGCCTATGAACTGGATGGAAAAATTAACAGCATAAATTAAAGTGGTGCTAATAGAAACAGCTCTTTTAAATGAGGGGAGCATCGACAACAATTTCTGCTTTTGGAGGTTATTTTTGTTATCTGAGTAACTATCTAGTTTGCTTTGCACTGGCCTGTAAATGTATCATGCCAAAAATAGGGGTAAGCAATCTGTAAGCTCTTTTTCTCTTCAAAAATATACTTTAAGATTTTTAAAAATCTGCTTTTTAATATGTGTATTTTCAAAAACCTGATTCTTTTCTCATCTGTTTAATAAACTAGGCCAACAATAGACACGTTGAATACTCCTGGCCTGATCGTTTATATTGAAGGAAGGAAGGAAGTGTCGGAAGGAAGTGTCAGAAGGAAGTGTCGGAAGGAAGGAAGGAAGTGTCGGAAGGAAGGAAGTGTCAGAAGGAAGTGTCGGAAGGAAGTGTCGGAAGGAAGTGTCGGAAGGAAGGAAGGAAGTGTCGGAAGGAAGTGTCGGAAGGAAGTGTCGGAAGGAAGTGTCGGAAGGAAGTGTCGGAAGGAAGTGTCGGAAGGAAGTGTCGGAAGGAAGTGTCGGAAGGAAGGAAGGAAGGAAGGAAGGAAGGAAGGAAGGAAGGAAGGAAGGAAGGAAGGAAGGAAGGAAGGAAGGAAGGAAGGAAGGAAGGAAGGGAGGAAGGGAGGGAGGGAGGGAGGGAGGGAGGGAGGGAGGGAGGGAGGGAGGGAGGGAGGGAGGGAGGGAGGGAGGGAGGGAGGGAGGGAGGGAGGGAGGGAGGGAGGGAGGGAGGGAGGGAGGGAGGGAGGGAGGGAGGGAGGGAGGGAGGGAGGGAGGGAGGGAGGGAGGGAGGGAGGGAGGGAGGGAGGGAGGGAGGGAGGGAGGGAGGGAGGGAGGGAGGGAGGGAGGGAGGGAGGGAGGGAGGGAGGGAGGGAGGGAGGGAGGGAGGGAGGGAGGGAGGGAGGGAGGGAGGGAGGGAGGGAGGGAGGGAGGGAGGGAGGATGAAAAGGCACTTTTGAAGAGAAGCCCTTAAGCATCCTTGACTTCAGCCGTTGCTCTGAGCTACAACTAAGGCTATGGTCTCTAGCAGTGGACTCATTATGCACACAAGGTAAGTCTAGAACAGTACACCAGATATGAATGCCCCAGAAGTGAAAGCAGGGCAACAAATTGAATCCTAAATATTTCTCAGTTGAGTGAAAATTAGAAATAAATATATACTTTTCAGTTCAAAACCAGGGAATACAGCTGTTTTAAAATTGCTTAGTCCAAATTATCCTTTTACCACCAGCCTTGTTCTGCAGGTACTAGTAGCTTATTGTGACATAACAATAAACAACTGAATGATCAAGAGAATGTTATGGATTACTCAGTCAATATGCTTCATGGTTCCTATAAAGTCCAGAAAGTTAGGCCCTCTAAATTTTTCTGTTTCATTTGCTTGTTATCCATTATATCCAAGATTCCACTTTCAGTGATACTCTCTTTTCAAATGAATACACAATATTTCTGTTTGCCTTTATTTTACCTCTTTTAGAAGACAATTGCTAACATGCAAATGCTTTTATATGCTACCTATAGCAAAGGATCAGTTTTTAAAAACTGTGTAAACAGATCTGATATACTAAATACTATGATTTTCTGAACAGATATTAGCTCAGAAATAACATCAATTGTTCATACAATGAAAAAGAATTTAGAATAAAGGTTTTCAACTTCTTTGATTTTATAATGTAAAACTGTAGTGCATAAATAAGAATAGGAATACTGAGATTCCACTAGAAAATTAATTCATTTATTGATGAATAAAAATAACTGTATTCTGGGTTTGCAGTTTTCCAGTAAAAGAGTAGTACAAATTTGAAAAATCAAAGTGTTTCCATGAAGCTGAAAGAATAGTTAGCTGGAGGGTCAGTATTCATTTAAAGGGAAAAATTTTTGCTTGTAATACATGCTCACATTTAAACCTTAAACTACTTAATGAGAGCAATATACATTTGAAGATACTCAGAGTCTCATTCCCAGGCTATAGTGTCTAGTGCCTCAGAGGCTGCCAGGAGGATTTGAAGCACTGATCTGAAGGCAGGTCTTCTGCGTCATGCTTCTTTCCCTACAGCATTTTCTTTTGGTCACATATTCCTTCCAACTCTTATCTTTCTATCTCCTTCATTGGAGCCCATTCTTGGTCTTGGATTGCCTCAAAACAACTTAGGAACCCTTGGACCCTCCAAGGATGGAGAACGTGGACACAAATCCTGGAAGGTCACTGCCTCTTGGCAGGCTTTTTGCTGCAGGAAGACAGCCTTTCACTGCTGCCTCCTCTCTCATCAATGTTTGAATATGCTGTAATTTCTCCAGAGCAAACTTCAGGTTACTTGGGCATAGGTGCTACTGTCAAATTTAGCACCTTCCTTAGCTAGGTTTTAGAATCCAAAATATAATTTCAAAGTTTGGTGTTCTAGGTTTAATGCAGCAATTATATCCTTAACAGACAGTTTTTTCAGGTGCTGAACGGTTTGTCAGGGGGTGAGGTGGTGATGGTATCTAGTATCTCAGCTAGTATCTGTTTCTGTTTCATGTTCAATTGGGATACTTTATAACATGATCAGTGATTGACACTGCATGTAAAGCAGAGGAAGACACAATTTCTGCCGTTAAGGCAGGGAAGAAGAGACAGAATGAAATAGATGTCATGAAGTATTTACAGGAGTTGAGCTTCTTTATTTGTGGCTAGGGATTGCTTTTCATTTCACAAGACAGAGGAAAAAGTCAAACATAGTTTTTCACCTAATTTTTTCCTCTTTCTGGTTGTCCTGTCTTGCATAATACTTAGTTTCTAAAATTAAATTGGCATAAATAAAGATTTTTCAATTACTAAATGTTGTTCCTTATTGTGTCAGGATTTTCTAGGGCTGCTTTTAAAATAATTTTACTACTTTGGAAGAAAATGCAGAGTTTTGAATTTAATAATATTTTGTGGAAACGGTTTAAAATTGCATAATGGTTATAAGTCTTTATAGGAGACAAAGATAATATAGTACATGTGCAGATTGCAGGCAGCATAATGAGATAGGAAGAATTTCAGAAAATAAATCTAAAGTGAAGAATGCATGAGAGAAGCTCATATTCCTGAGTCTGTCAATAACTTTGTGCAAAAGTCATAAAAAGAAAAACTGGAAAATCTTTATTACTTACATGAAGTTAGGAATGTCTGGCAGTGAAGCTGTAGACAAATGAAGAAAATTGTGACCATGCTACTCTTACTGAATCGCAGAAATAAATTTTGACTATGGGGTGCATCTGGCTTCCTTTCATGCCAACAGAAATTAGCCACTGATACCCAGGGGAATTAAATGGGACCTGCCTGATACAGTTTGTTGTGACTATTTATTCAGTACTTTTTAATGAAGCAACTAAATTAGGCCTAACTTGCTATAGCTCTAATGAACATATTGCAAGTTATGAAAATGATAAAACTATGTAGCCTTAAATACTGTCTTAGAAGATTGTGCTTGGAAAGGTGCTAATGTAAGTGAATATTCTGAAAATCAATTCCTCACTGTTATTTTGCAGTGAAAATATAATAGCAATAATATAGCTCTTTAGCCATAGAATATTAGTTTATATTTTGAAGTAAAACAAATTATTTTTTGTACTTAAACTATATTTGTCTGATGTTTTCTAAACTTCTCTGAATCACTCACCTGAAATGAGAAAAACCCGAAAAGGCTGTCTTTGAAACCTAGGATAACTAACATCTTTGAAGAATAGTGGGCTAAACTGTACTCTCAGTTTATTTAACTATTAAAAGTATGTGTTCAGTTTTTAAATATTATCTAAATTTCTGTATGACTTCAGATCATGTGGCTTTCTTGTGTGTTGTTTACCTGCTTCAACATATAACAGCTTCAAGAAGCCTTGTATTTTTAAATACAGTATTTGTAGTTTGTCTGACTCTCACTGAAGTTCACACATGTTTATAACATCTAATTCTTTCACCACCATTACTAGTACTTATTAGACAAATTTAATCATAAATATTTTTTAAAATGAAATTTTACAACTTGTCCTAGCTAGTGAAGTTGTCTCAGACATCATTGTACATATATTATATTGGAACAAGAAAGATGAATAAACTAAAAATCTACCAAGGCTTCTGAAAATGGTAAATAAATAAAAATTGCCACTTGATACGGTAGTGAGAAAAGTAAATTAATTCCAGAGCCCAAATTATGTGGGTTTTGTAGGAAAAAAAGAAAAAGAAGAAAAAGAGAAAAAAAGCTTTTTGTCAAAATCAAGCTAAGAATGAATAATGAGATTTTTTTTTCTCCATTGTCAAAAGCACCACACAAATCCCATATAAAGATGACCCAGAACTCACTGTAATAGTGTAAGGTATTTTGAATGCACAGCACAGCAAGTAGATAGCTTGTTATTTACCTAATAAAGTTTTGATTTGTGTTAAGATGAACCTTGAAAACAAATAAATCTAAAAATCATTTTGGCATAATCAGGAACAAGATGTCTTAACAATGTGAAAAGAGAGTGCATGCCTCCTCTTGAAATCCACCTGTGTTTTGTTCCTGCTGCTAGGTGAATCTCCAGTAGTGAAAAAAAATGTTCTGGCACCAATACAACAAGTAGATGGAATCTCTGCTATCTCTCCTAGTTGCTTTTGTAAGAGCCATAAGCACTATTCACTAAATTTCATATTAGATACCAGATAAATGATACCTATTATGAGATGAGACTTCCTAATATGCTTTGCAAAGTGATGAGTAAGAGTTGTTTTATTGCAATTACCTCAGAAACTTTTGAACAGGAGGAACAGATTGAAGAGATGGTTTGTGGGAAAATCCATAGAAGAGAATCCTGGAGGCAAGCCTAACTGCCACCAGCCACATCTGCTAAAATCCCAATTAAAAAGAAAACATGCCACTGTAAATTCCATGTCTTATGAAGTGAAAAGATGGAGAGCACGTAACTGTTACTGAAAGGTGTGCTGATATAAGTAGACTAAAAGCCAAGTAATTGGTAAAAGTTTCTGGATGAGGTCCTAACAACTTTGCATGCAGTATATAAATTGCGTAAATACAATAGTGAGGAATACAAATACAATCTAATATCTTAGGAATTAAGAATTTTCTTTTTTTTTTACTGACCCTGTGTTCACTACAGTGAATACAGTCAAAATTCACCATGGTCAAGTAAATCTACACATTTGCAATACTGGCAGAGTTGATTCTTTCATTTCTTTTTCAGTTGCAATTTAAACAGGTGTTTAAAACAGGCTAACCACACGAACTTGTTTCCTCTAAACCCTGTAATCTTGTTCCCCAAGAATAAAGCTTTGCCACCACTTTGCACTAACAGTGGGCACTTCACTTTGTATCTTTCCTAGAATAAGTCTTAAGACAGCAAAAGACATCATACCTATGACCTCTTGCAAAAGAGACCTAATAGAACGCAGTCTGATAATTCATGTAGGAACAAATAAATCTATTTTGGTATGTCTCAACTTAATTAAACATTTTGAACTATGTATCCCATTTTGATTTATGATGTTGATACAGTAACTTTGTTACTATATACATTTTAGTTAAAGCAGAGGCTTTTTTTTTTCATTTTAGGCTTAGAGCTAGGAACTGTAAACCTTGATAATAGGGACCTGTTTTTAGGATGTGTTACTGAGCTTCGATTGTGTTCTATGATCTATCATACAGGAAAAAAAACAAAACAAAACAGTAATTGAAAAGATCCCATACTCTTTTTGTTTGTTTGGGTGGTTTTTGTTGCCTTTTTTGTTTCTTTTGTTTGTTTGGGGGGGGGGGTTGTTTGCTTGGGTTTTTTGTTTTTTGGGGGACAAACATCAGTTTGTCTATCAGTTAAACAGGGGGAGAGTTGTGAGTCGTGAAAATCCTGCTGGCCGCAGAAACACACCGGTTTCTGCAGAACCTTCTGCTAGTCTTACACCGGAAAACAAATTGCTTTCGATGTCCAGATTCCCTCTTTAATGAGAAAATGACTCACCACCAAACTTTCCCATTCCCGTCGGAAAATGAAGTTTTCCGATGAGGGTCACACCGTGGTGACCGAGCGCCTTCGCCTTTCTCCCCGCAGACACCGCGTCCTCACTAACAACGCCACAACGGGGTGATTCTCAGCGCCCGCTGCCTTCCTCCACAAGCTCCAGAGCTCTGCACGCCGGTCCCATCCTTGCCCCACCACGCCCAGCCTCGCCTGCCGGGCAGGACCCGCCGGCGCTCCCGGGGCGAGCGCAAGTTGCGGCGCGGACCCCGCGCTGCCGGGCAGGGCCGGGCCGGGCCGGGCCGGGCGGCGGCACCCGGGGCCACCCGCGGCGGCGGAGCCGGGCGGGCCGCGGCGATTGGCGGCGGCGCTGACAGCGGGCGGGGCGGCGGCGGCGGCACCGCCCACCCCCCGCTATAAGCCTCTTTGCCGCTTTCTCACTGGGTCTCATTTTCGCTCCGTGCGTTGCTGTGGCTGCGCAGTGGAAATCCGCACCGGGGAGCTGCTGAGGGGCGCCGTTGTCATGTGAAAGCGCACATGCTCTGCCATCCACGCGGCACCCCCCTCTCTTCTGCCTCCGCGTGTTTTTCCTGTTTTTTTCTCACGTAACTCCTTTCCTCCTTCTCCGCCCCTGCTCAGCCCCTCGCCGCCGTTCGGCCGCCAGGCGCCCCCCGCAGAGGCTGAGCCGCGGGCAGTCGCGGGGCGGCCGCCCCGGAGCAGCGCGCCCGGCGGCGGGGAGCCCGCGGAGCCGCGCCCCGCGGAGCCGCCCCGGAGGTATGGTTTTCCCGGCGGAGCGGAGCTGCGGCCGCTGCCACCTTCGCGGGTGTTGAGACGGGATTTGTGCGGTGCGGTTCCTGGGCTCCTAGCTTCATGACTGCGCGGAGCGGGGAACCAACACCATGCGAGGTAAGCGGGCCGGCGAGCGGCTGTCTTTTGGGAAAGCTGCTGGTGAACGGGCGGGAGAAGAGGGTTCGTACTAGAGAAGAGGGTCCGAGGGAGAAAGTTGATGGATCGTACCCGCCCGCCGGCGTGGCTACTTACGGTTTGATTCCTGCGCCCGCGGGGGCCGCGACCCAGACCGAGGAGGCTCCGGGCGGATGGTGGGCGACACCCCTCGCGTAGCTGTCCCGGGGAGCCCGGCGCCGCCCTGGCCCGGGGCAGAAGGGCCGGCAGGAGGGAGTCTCGGGGGTTTGGCCGTGTCTGTGCTGTGAGGTCCGCACCTGCAGCTGTCCGCGGGGCGCGGCAGGTGTCCCGTACGGCGGAACCCGCTGCCGCTTGGTCCCGGGTCGTTGCCAGCACGGAGAGGGGCTCCCCTTTTCTCCCCAAAAGTTACGTCGACTTTGTTCCCCAACCGGCACGTCGCCTGGAGGCCCCCACTCCTCATGGGTTGCTAACTGGGCGACAAGGGTTGCGCTGCCCGGGAACCCCTTCCCCGTGCCCGCAGGTCTCTTTGGGTCCTGAGCCTGTCCTGCCTGCGCAGCCCGATCGTGGAGGGCGGGAGAGGTTCCCCCGGGGCTTGCAGCCGCACTCGGTGAGGGTCCCGCCGGAGAACAGAATATCGCCACCGACGGGACACCCTCAGGCATGGAGAGCTGCCGGTGTCCGGTGGGGATGGAGAGAGGCTGCGTGCTGGCACGCCGGGCACCCGGGTGGGTGTGTAGGGCTGCGGAGGACATGGGAATGCGTTGTTTCCCTGTCTCCCAAGACCAGACTCCCCTGGGCCCCATCCCCGGGCTGGACGAACGCCAGCACCGGGGCAAGAACAACCCTTGCCAGCCTCGGGCGTCCGCGGGGTTTACGCAGCTCCTCCGCCCCCATCTTCCACCTTACCCTTTATCACCCAGTTTGGTAGGGCAGTTGCTTACCTCACCCACGGCATGGTAAAAGGGACAAAAAGTAATCTCTACCAGGGTATTGGAACGGAGGAGAAGGGCTTATGGGGAGTGGGACGCGCTGGGGGTTGACAGCGGCACTGTATGCAGATTTCTTGATCTTCTGTTTAAGGATGGGACACACACACACGTACTGTAAAGAACTTCTAGCTAGAATTTCAGCTTTTTTGATGTCATCTCCTCTAACAGCATGTGTTAGAAGCACTAACAAATCACACGTGTGTAATTGGCTTTCAAAGAATTGTAGCTATGACATCGGCACAGATCGACTTAAAAAGACCTTCTTTTCCCCCAGCGTTCTTTGTTAGAGTGTTGGTTGTGGGGCATCTGGCAAGAACTTCCTAAAGGGTGTTTGTTTTTCTTAAGAGCAACAGGAAACAAGGGAAAACACTTAATTCTGTAAAGTGGCCCCTGTTGCAGCTTTGCAGCTTGGGTTGGAGATTTTCTATTTATTTGATTATGGGGTTTGTGTGGGTTTTGGTATTGTTTGTGGTTTTGGTTTGGGTTTTTTCCTTCTCTCTTTTTCTGCCCACCAGAGCGCCTCCAATTTGAGTAAAGCCGGTCATTGTCTCAGGGGCTGTTTTTAAAAACGTGCCCATCCAGTGACCCCTGGTCAGGAGCCCCAACTCCCCGTTCTGTGGGCAGCTCATCCTCACAAGCTGTGGCTCCCATGCCTCTCCTCCCCTGCCCTGGGGTGGCCTGTACAAGGGTGATGAGTAATGTCCCCCCTCTCCTCAGACACTTTCCTTCTAAGCAAGGCCCGGAGTGGTCTAGCTGTGCTGGGCAGGGAGAGGGAGGCATATCTTGCTGCATATCTGGTTACATCTCCTGCGGGATCTGCCCCAGCTTCCTAACCATCTCTGCCACCCCTTTAGCTGTGCTGTCAGCCAATGTGAAGAGGTGCAGCTCTGCCCCTAGAATGCAAATTAGTATTTGCATTGTATTTATGCTTACTCAATGGGGAATTTACAGGTGGGGAAAAAAGGGCTGGGGGTGGGGGGATGGAGGAGAAAAACAAACAAACAGGCAGATTTCATTCTTATTTATATCATGTGCAAGAGATCAGTAAAGTGAAGTTTTTGCAACAGGTGTGTGTCAAGGCAAGAGCAGTGCTTCATACCATCTCAATTAAAAAGGAACATTACACATTAATTGAGCATCTGTCTTTGTGGCTTTCCAAATAATGGAAATAAACGAGTGTCACAGTTCACAGATGTGAGCTCCCATGGACTGATGCTTTTAGAGAGCTGTGAGCCTTCTTGTAAGGATGTAGTTGTTTTCAACTGTATTTGCAATTGGTTTGAAGAGGAAGCGCTCAGTCTTGAACATGTGGTCTGTTCCCCTGAACTTTCCCAGCTGAGCTGTGATCCTTCCAAGCTGTGGTTGAGGCAGTTGGCACAGAATACCTGGGATATCGGATGTTCAGGGGCTGCTGTGGTTCATTACTGCTCCACATTGGAGACAGAGGCCAAAAAGTGCCCGAAAATACCTAACCTGGCTATTTTCTGCTGAATCCCTGAGCACCAGGGTCACATAGACTGTTTGTTATCCCATCCTGTGGAAGCCAGTTTTCAGCTGTTGTTACCATCATTGGTCATGTTCCATCCAAAATAATAATTTTCTGCACTTCAAACCTTGATTTCAATCCCATTAAGCATATGTAGCCATACTGAATTATAGCAGAGCAATATACAGGGCACTGAGCATTTGTTGGTATGGTAGGTCCCGATATTTCCCTCTGAATGAAAAATGGGGGTTTTTTGGAGTTGATGACTTTTATACTAGTATTTTATAGAGGCAAACATAGGTGTAAAAGAAATTTACAGTGAGCATTCATCACAGTCTTCCTTCCATCTGTCCCACTCCTGGCAACATCCTGTGAGGGAGTTAAGAACATAGAATGTGTACTTCAGTATATTTTTTAGAAAAAGAGAACAGAAAGCGCACTAAAATGATTGTGCTATTTAACTGAAAAACAGGTCTTATATTTTTCCTTGTAGTTCATTTCTTACTAAAATTATTTGTAAAGTTTAAAGCTATTAAAAGTTAGTTCTGTGTATAATGCAGCTGTTACACAAATGTGGAAGGTTAACTGTGGCAAAAAAAGTGTCAAAATATCTACTTTTACTCTGGGAACATGGTACTCTTACACATACAAAAGTCAATTTTGTGATTGTATCTATTTTAATTGTGAAAGTGACATTAGTACCCAAGTACTTCACTTATTACAAAAGTAATATTTTAACTTTTAGTTGAAAATCTTACTAAAGCTTTTTTTGTTACATCTAAAGAAAAGAAGCACCACAACTCCCTGAAGCCAAGTTATTTAAGTGAGTTTTATGTGTAGTTTTTTCTTGTTGGTGCCAGGATGAGCAATAATACATGTTGCATGATATAGTTACTCCATTTTCTTAGCATGACTGAAATATTTGTAAGAAATTATAAAAGTGCTCAAATTCTACACACAGTATTTCTAAGCCAGCTTATTAAGTAATGCATGTAAAGACACTGGCTTGCTTAGAAGATCTCCTTGAGTAGATGAGTGCAGGGAATCTTTATAGACTCATTAACTTCAAAGGAAAATTATTTTGCAGTTTATTCCAGGAAAAGTAAATATGTCTCTATTTGTAATATGTAACATTAGTATTCTAAAATTGATCGATTGCATTGAGTATTTAAGGAAGGACTTAGGACCTTGCCCTACCATTGTAAAACCAGTTTGTCCTCACAGTGTAGTGCATCTAGCAACTCCTTAATTGAATAATGTTATTTGACTTCATTGGGACTCCTTGATATGTGATAAAGCACAAGTTTCTGGTGTTAGCTGTTCACAGGTAAAATTTAATAAATGTCAGTAAATGCTTTGAAAATTGTGAGCCAGTAATAAACTGTGTCATGTAATAAAAAATACAGCTGTATATAGTCAATAAACAGTGACACCTCTGCAGAAGGAGCAAAAGTAAAAGGGAAAGCATGAGTGCCCATTATTACCTCAGCAATACTTTTACTTTGCATTGGATGGTACTTACATTCCATATGGTGTCTTCAATTTATATTAGGGATCAAAGGAGAATATATAATGAAAGTTCATCAATAGATAACTACATGATTTAATAACAAATAGATATTTTATAAGAATTTTTTCATAATATAGTTATTCTTTTAAAGTTACATTTGTTTTTCATAGATGGAACTCGAGTGACAGTTAATTTAAAAACTGCAAAAATACCATGTGCACTGGCTGAGAATAATTTCTTTTTTGTGGTATGGAAAATATCTGACTTCCACTGTTGGTCTTCTCCAAATCCAGTGGCGAGCTGTAAGTTGCTGTGTTTTTTTTAATTTGACAGTGGAGTAGTAGAGGTCATTTAAATTGTGTATTATGGTTAAAAACTATTTTTGGCATTTAGGAGTGAATCTATCAGGAAAAAAGTGTTCTGAGTAGACAAGAATTCTGGAAGTCATAATTCCTGTTTGAAATGTACTTGTGATAATTTGTGGAGGGTCTTTAGGGCACTATGGGAGGTATGGCTGTATATCATAGTGACGTTTGCATCAGCAGAAACATGTGGGTAAGGTATACCTTCAACAGTAGTGAGTTTTATTAAACAATTTCGGGACCCAGCGTCTGCCATAGTGTGCACATTGGTTACCTGATACAGGAAAACAGTTCAAAGGGGTGAAAGATTCCCAAGTTATACAAAAAATTTCTACCACACAAGTGGTGCAGTGAGTTCCCAGAAATTAAGGTCTGCACTGCAAAATTGAAGAATGTGTGCTTTGTAGCTGAAGATGCACACAGGAGTAAATATTGATTGAACTAATCATCTGGTGAATAGAAATGAGCTTCATCAGTAAAGCAGTATAATGGTTATGTTAACTAGCTGTTTTGTAGTCCATACCCTGCCCTTTCAACCCTTGAACCAGTCAATTTTGCTTTTAATGAGGAAAATCACAGGTGTTACATTTATGGTAAATTGTGCTAGATATATTAGCTGCTCCAGTTTCAAAACTGAAATAATTGAGAAAGATAAGAATGTCTGAGCATTGCTACACAGTCATGAGATAACAGTAGTGTGTTAATGGTCGTACATTTTTTTACAGTTCTAAGTTCTGTCTTCGATCACTTGCTGTTGAGCTTGCTAATAAACCTGTTATATCAACTTAAATCAAAGTGTAAATTTAAAAAAACTGATACATTTGAATTTAAAATCAGTTTCTTTAAACAGTAATTTTAACAGCTTTGTACATTTAGCACAGTTGGGGCTTTCCATAATGACTTTCATAGACTAGCTGTAGATGTCAAAATGTTGTTCTTTGTGCTCTGTGTTTAAAAAAGTTCAATGTTGTTTTTTCTTCCGATTCTGTATGCAGTCTGGCAAAGTCTGCAGTGCAGCTTGGAGAACAAAACATCACACAGTGTCACTGGGGGTGGCAGACAGAAGGTGCCTTTTGGATCATGCAATTTCTCTGTTTGTTTCTAATATTGGTTTCATGAGCATATTAAAAACTCTAATTTATGCACAGGATTGAGAATACAGTACAGCTGTGATGGCCTGGTCCTTGTTTGACTGAACAATGCTTACTCACTTGAGTGGTCCTATTAATGAGACATTTGGCCCTCTACATTTTTTCAGTCTTGGAACTATTTTTTATGAAGCAGAAATGTTCATGCTTAACTTTGCCAGACACATTCTGCTGGAAGTTTATGCAAACAGACTAACAGCTGTTTCTGCCTCTGTTACAAGTATATACGCTAATTTAGCTTGACATAAATGTTGTTACTTTGCTGTTAATTGTGAATTATTTTGATGAATTGCCAGTTAAAATGCATGTATACAATTTTTATGGAGGATCTACACTTTTCCTACTGCACAAAAACGCAGTAACTTTTTAAAATGTAAATTTATGTTTATCTGGATCGCGGCCGTTTAAAAACATATACTTATTAAAGAGTAAGCATCAATTATGCTTGCTTGACAGACAAACCCACTTATGAAGAGTTGTCATGGTTCTTGTATATGTGAGTAGTTCAGTGAGGTTTTATGGGACTATTCACAGTAATAAGGCAAGCTGAATTTAAGACTGCTCGTTCTGTGTCCCTTGGACACCCAATGATTTGAGATTGTAAGCAGCATGAATGATTATAAGGCCACAAGGAATTGATATCATAAGAAGCATGCCAAATTAGAAAATGTCTTCTTGCTCTGAATTTTCAGTAAAATCACCTTCCTGTTGTCACTGTCTGGTGTTCTTCAGTGTTTGAATACAGCTGTTTGCAATATATGCTGGAAATATGATACATGTTTTATCTGCTGAGGCTGACACATAAAAAGTATTCAAAAAGATTGTTTTTCTGCCAATTACCAACAAACTACTTTGTTTATTTGTTACGCTCATGCTCATTGCTCTGCTGTTGCTAGCAAATAGTGGCCAAGCAAAGATTGGAAAGATCTTTAAATAAAGATTAGGAACATACATATATTTGTATTGTATTTATGCATGAATATGCTACATAGGGTAATAAATATTTTAGTATGGCTAAAGAGCAATATAATTTTAAGGGCAATTTTGATGATTATTACAAATTCAGTATATAAAAGTCTGTCTACTTACAGGTGTTCTTCAGGTGATTTCACATTTAACTGATTTGTTTTTTTACCCATGGTCACTTAGGTTTCCTGAACAAGCAAACTCCTTCCATAACAAAATTATTCTTTTTCGGAGTCATGTTTCTGGTTCATTAATCCATGATATTCATAAGTGAGGTTATCCTTCAGAGTGACACTTCTGAACAAGACATGCATTCCCATTACATTGAATTTTCTCCCTCCCTCTGAAGCAGTCCTTTAGAGGAAAAACATTGTTACAAGCAATCTGTTTGTTACAAGTTTCAGTTGTTGGTGTTTTTTCATTTTTGTTTCTTCTCTTTGTTTTGTGGGGGGGGATTTGTTAGTTTGTTTGCTGGGGTTTTTTTGTTTGTTTTTTTTTTTTTTTTTAGTGAAGGCATTCATGGGGGAAAAACAGATCAAAAGAAGGCAAAAAAATTAAATTGCAGTTCGGTCTACTGTCAAAATAATGAGCTGTCAAGTGGGTAGCATATTGCATTTTGTTGGTCTCAGGTGAAATTATGGTTCTCCTAAAATAAACTTCAAATGTAAAAAGTAAAGACAAAGCTGCTTTTAAATAAGCAAGTCTTAAATTATTATTCCCACTACAACAGGAGGTAAAGAGTGATAGGCTTTACGCACCTGCATAGTTTTCAAAGGTTAGATTATTTAGTGTGCATTACACATTGAAAGTGCACACTTGTTTCAGAGATATTTGGAAGCTATAGTCTCAGTCCAAAGTTGGTTGCATGTCTTAGCTAGAAGACTGAGAACTGTTCAGCAAATATTTTTCCAGAAGATTTATTAGAAATAAGGATCTTTTGGAGAAGGACAGTTAGGGGATTTTACTATAGGTGAACTATAACAAAATTAAGGACCATATTTTCATTAAAAGTTCTGTTTAGAGATATTGATGTGTGTTGTCTTCTCTTTCCTTCTTGGAAAATTCAAGTAGTTTTACTAGGTGAGGATAAATTTATTTGAGTCACCTTTTTGATTTGAGAGCCTGCCACAGAAGTGCATTTTGGAAATCCTAAGACTTTCCTGCTAGCACATTTTTCCTTGATCATTTGTGCGTGTCAGCAGTGCAGCACTGATTTTGCTTTTTTAAACAAGATGGAAAATGAAAATAAATATTACATTTCAGGTCCTGGCTGACTATTGAAACAAGTGCTCTGTTGTTTCTTTTCGTATTTGTCAGTCTGGAAGAATGAAGCATCAGCTGGCTATGAAAAGCATTGCTTACTTCAGTGCACATTGTTTGGGAGGCTTTGTACAATATTTGTACAATGAGCTGTATTTGGTAATCACTTGGGATGAACTGAAAGTAACTGGAATTAACTGAAAGGAGAGACCATGCGCAAGAATTGAGGCTGGATACTCAAATGCAGTGGCAGCACAAATGTAAACAAATGCAGCACAGTCTAGTGGCACAGAGAAGTAACGGCATTAGAGGAGACGTGTGTTAATAAGGCACAAAGCCATACATTGATATCATCTTTGTGAAGAAAAGACACCTAACTTCTGGAAAGAGTTCCACTGGTGGACAAGAAGAAATTAATTTAGTTTGTTCAGGAAGTTATATTAAACCTGTTATTGTTTTCTTTCAGTGTGTTATATAAGCTGTACATGTACTATCATTGGACGTGCCTGTCAGCAAGCCAGACTTCTCCTTTTAATTGCATAAACCATTCTCTCTATAGGAATGCATATGGAAATGGAAAGGTGATGCAAGAAATACCAGCTTAACTGTTTTGTTCAATGTAGGGAAACCTCTAATACATATTGTACTATAGGTAGGATGTACGCAGTACTGCACCAGAAGTCTTTTTTTAGATATATTCACTAGATTACTGGGACAATAGGACTTAAAATCAATATTGCGTTGAAAAAAGTAAAGAATTAGCAACACTTACACAGAATTTTCTCATTCAGAAATCAATATATTTTCTTTAGAATGCTAGTTTCCTTGTAGCCATAGCCAGTTCTTTAAAATTCAGTTTATATCAATCTCTCACATGAGTAGTTGGAATACAGAGGAAGATTAAAACAACGATGTCAGTGGAGGCGAAATATGTTTGATTAACATCCACTGAGAGTAATTTAAACTTCAGATTATTCCATGGCTTGAAGAATGTCAACATCATGTTCCACTACAATTTGTAAAGCAACTCTACATGCTTACAAAAATAAACTCCTTATTCAGAACTGGTGGATAAGAGAGGCATTACCAGTGCTATGGCAGCTGTTAACAGTATTAAAAATAAAACTTCAAAGGTATCTAGTAGTCTCCATAATTTAGGCAAAATTTAATTAGTAATTTATATATTAATAAGAGAACAGAAAGAAAGGTATTGCATGCAATATTCACTCTAACATTTAGAGAAATGACAACCACACAAAGCTTTTTTCTGAGAAACTGTTTATATGTGATAATATTTCAAGCAAATGTATACTACAGTAAATTGCATCAACTGAGTGAAATCTGTAACTGCAGAGCTGTATGTCTTTGAAATAGAATTCCCGATTAACTTTGTTGGGACGCCTTATGTAAAAATCAAGGTGCAATATGTTCTCATTGTTGTTTACAGCCCACTGGTTTTTAGAAAATGGGAGAACTAATCAGTTTTGAGTTCAGTGGATAACAGGGAAGAGAACTTGTGCTATCCTAATTCAGGTGCCTATGCAAAAGGCACTTTCTTTGTCTATCATTGATTTGCATTTGCCAAAATTCCATTTTTTTTTTTAAATATGATTGGCCAAGATGTGCTCTAAATCAGCATTCCTAAAAACTCTAGTGGAAGTGCCATTAAAACAGAACACATTAACTAAGACCTTCTGCAGCAAGCTATTTTCAGGCTTCAACAGAATTGGGGAGAAAAATATTGTACCAGCTGCATCATAAAACTGATGGAGAGAAATGTATGCTTTCAATCAGGAGCGAGAGAAAATAGGGAGGAAAAAAAGGATGGTGAATTTGTATAAACAACAAACTGAATAGAAAGATGCTGTTTTGAAATAGAGTTATGTTCAAGAAGTAAGTGGAAATGTAAAGGAAAAGAACAATATAAAACAGAAGAGTGAGGAGATGGAAGGGGTTTTGATGTGAACAGTCCTGTACTACACAGTACTGGACTTTTCAATTTCCACTCATTGCAAGTGGAGTTAACTACAGTGGGCCTGCTATTGGAAATGAGAGAAGTGTAAGTAACAGAAAAAGACAAGAAAAATAAAGAAAAGAACAAATATTATATATAAATGTAAATATAAACGTATTCATTGTGCTACTTTCTGTTACTTGGTGTTGCATGTAAATTTGTTGTAATGAGACTTCAAACTATTTGGTATTCAGCTAAATGCTAACATTAGACATCCACTTCGATTCATTTCACTGCGTATATCCAGAGCTCCACTACTCAGGAATGCTGCAAGTCAGGGCGTCACATATACAGTTATGTAAGCTGTCTGTAGAAGCTTGGCATTCACCACACTTCAGCCAAGTTACTTATTGTGAAATTGAAATGTCATTTGCAAAATGCATCCAAAGCCAATCTTTTTAAACTCTGTATCAAATCAAATTAGGTTTGACTAGAGTTTTTTCCCTGTCTTTATATCATTTATTCTGTTCCTCTTTCTGATTTTTTTTTCAATCACTTTTGTTGAAAAGCTTTACAATCAGAAAGGTGCTTGCGACTGAAATTCATTCACTTGTTAGAAAATGTATAATTGGTTCCCTAAATTATACATCATATGTCCCTGTGTTACAGTTGTTCCTTCTAACCTTTTCTTTCATTTGGTTAGTTTGCTTGGGATTTCCTGCTACAAAGAAATAAGCAGTTTGTTAAACCTTGGCCAGGTTACATATCCTCTATAACATTTTTATGCTTGTAGCCTTGAAAATAGATGAGGTGCTCAAGAGCTGAATCTCTGCTTCCCTATTGCTTCCTACTTCTCAGCACCTGTTCTTTCTCCTGTCTGGTAAAAGAATATGCTGGTATCTTTCAATTTGTTTGTTGGGTTTTTGTTTACGTGGTGTTTTGGGGGGAGGGGTGTGGGAGTTTTTTTGGTTGATTTTTTGTTGTTGTTGTTATTTGGTTGGGGGCGTTGTTTGGTTGGTGGTTTTGATTGTTTTGTGGGGTTTTGGTGGTTTTGAGTGGTTAGTTTGGTTGATTTTGTGTTGTTGCTTTTAAAAAAAACCCACAGATTTGTTACATAGATTTTAGCTTTTGGAGATGCTGGAAATACATCATGATAAAGGAATAGTGTCCTATCTGATTGTAGCATAATATTTTTTGTAAGACAGAAAAAACATCTTCTGATCTTCTCTCCATGCTCAAAAGAAAAAGAGAAATGGAGAATGCTCTTAAAATGCTCTCCAATTGTCCAAGAACAGGGTGATTTTTTAGAATAAGCCCTTGACTAACTTTTCCTTCTATAGCAGCCCCACAGAGCCTATTACAGACCACAACAATTGCAGAAGTCCCCATGACCAAAAAGAAAAAGATCTCAATTTTCAGAAAACTACACTGAAAGTGTAGGAGGTACATTTATATGAAATCTCTTGATTTCCCACATCCCTCCTGGAATTTTCTGTAAGTCCTAAGCATAAAACAGGCAGAATGCCAAGCTGTCATCCGTTAGCATCTATTTCATCCTCTCACAGGATCAGTTGAGCTAGAGGAGGGTATATGGCTCAGAGTCTTTGTGCTATTACTGAAATGTTTAGGAAAGCGTCCGATTTTGAGCCAGTCTTAGCCTGCATTGTCTTTTGGGCACAAATGAGCAGCAGTATAAAATAATTCCAGGAAACAAATGCTATTAAATGCATATTGTGATTTTTCATAATGTCCAAAAAAGCATTTTTTATATGTTTCACTGTGGAACCAAGACAAAAGATGAACTCTTAGTTTACTGTCAGGAATAATATGAGTTAAGAGTTACATTTCACTTAAGGATTAGGGCTATTTTTGTCTGTGTCTAAAGCCTGACTGTTGATATTTTAAGGAACACTAATCAATTAATATTTTACATGCTGCTCAGGAAGTTAAATGAAAAGGCTTTGGATTTTAGATGTTTGTATATAAATGTTTCTTATTTTGTGAGGGTATAGGTGGTATTTTGATACATTTATGTGTTAATCAGTTTCTTAAAAACTAGGTGATATTATTTTCCCATGATGTGAATTCAGCAAAACATTTACAGTACGAGATATATGCACATCCAAGTATACAAATTTTCCTTTAATAGCTATATATTTTTGGTTTCTAATGAAGATTGAAAAATGAAAATAAAATGCCATATATCACATTTTTTGTCTTAGAGCTAAACAGTTGTTACAATGTATGTTTGTTATGTTTATGCTACAATGTCTGGTTTGGGGTTTTATTGCAGTTAACCTTTTTAGATTTTTTGCGTTGCATTCATTTAAGTTCCATCTCCACTGCTCTCTGATTACTGGCTACTTCTCAGTACATTTCACATTCTTCTGGTCTTTGTGGTTGTTAATGTTGTGACCTGCTTCTCTAACAGGCTTACTAGCAGACTCAGTAGAATAAGAGGTGTTGAACTATTGAGGTGTTACGGGTGAGCTTGGAACATGATCCTTCCACATAATTCATTAGAGTCATTAGAAAGGCAGACTGAAGATGAGTCTCCATACCAGAGTACTCCATAACTACAGACGCACTCATTAATGCTTTCTGTAGTGGCATTTAGCAACTATTCATATACAGGAAAACCAAGAAAGAATTCTGAGTTATGTTATTTAATTTGCTTTGTTCCTCATGATGGTTTCTATTGATGTGACAAATGATAGTTTTCCTTCTGTTGCAGATATGGCCAGCATCTTGTACATTAAGGAAAACAAGCAGAAGCCTTTTGTACAAAGACATTTTGTCAGTCAGTTCAATTGGAACTTTCCTAGGCATTTTTTGCTCTTAAGTGCCTTCACACGTGCCGTATTCTTTAACTGAAAAGGTGCCAGATCTGCAGAGGTTGGGGACCTGTTCCTGCAGGGGTTTGTACCATGCAGATATTGCGTGGGTGGGGTGGCTGGTGTGCCCAGCCCTGGCGCAGGTCAGGGAGCTGGGCTGCCCGTGGCACTGGCGCTGCCTGTCTCCCGTGCCGCTTCCCCGTTGTGCCTCCACTGTGACCTTGAAGGACCCTTTTCCTGCGGCTCTTGTAACCTTGGCCTGGCCGCTGACAGTGACAACAGGGGTGCCAATTAGTGCTATGTGGCAGGGTTTGTTTTTCCTGTCTAATGAACTCAGTCCGTTGAGGACTGGACTGACACCACCAGCTTACTTCATGCGGGCCACCAAGTGCCGTGGCATTTTTATCTTGCTCAGTCGCTACTGACCTGGTGTTGAACCTTCATGTGCAATCTGTATGCAGTCTCTGTGTCTACCATTAGTTTTAAATGGCTGTACTTGGTAGAAGAGGTTTGCTTCTGAAGTAAGATTTGTGAATAAAGCATAGTATTATGTAACAAATACAGAAAATATCTCCATTTACTTCTTGTGGTCAGGCACTGAATTTGACTCTGCACTTACAAAATGCACAAATTTTAGGAAAAACTCCCAAGAGCTGACCAGACGTACTAAAAGGGAACAGCAGGAATGATGGGAGCAGTAGAATTTTGCAAAAAGTAGAGAGAATTCTGTGTGTTACAATAAGCTTTGCAAACTAATACAGAAACATGAGAGTCTCTGTTCTATTATGTACATCTCATAAGTGATCTTAGGACATCTTTAGTTTACCAGGACTTTTCTGTCAAACGTATTTAAATATATACATACCACAAACTTCTAACGTTTCTTAGATAGAAAACGGAGTTGAAAAATGAAGGTTTTCTTTAGTATTATGTGGAGCCCAGGATTAAATCAGTAATTCTGAAACAGTTTTTATTTTTCTGTTGGATGAAAAGTTACTTTACTTTTTATTTTTATTATTCTTTTAAATATGCATGAACAAACTTTTCTCAGTGTCCAACAGAAGTGGTATCCACTAGCCTGTGTTAAAATCTTTAATGCCAAATTTCACGTGACATATATGAGGGTGTGTAATAAACTTCTTAGCTCAATGCAACAGTCTTGGCTTTTTTCTTTTGCAGTATTTTGATATTTTAAAATTTTAAATAATTTGTTTTCATAACTGAGGAGGAAATGGGTTATACAGCTCAGGTTTTGTTGGGTTTTGTTTTGGTCTTCTTTTCCCACCCAGTGCAAGCTGGGATCCTTCACAGTGAGGTATATTACAAGTATGTCTGCAATTTAAGATAATGTGATAGTGAAGCTGAAGCTGAGGAAGTATTAGAACTTTGTCATTACTGACAGTAGCAGTCAGGACCGCACTAGGAGAGCAGAACTGAGTTGTTATTAAGTCATAATAGGGCTGAGATTCAAATGTGAATATATTCTCTTCAAATAAGTCAGTTCTGAAAAGAGTAACTATTAGAAAAGAGTTATTTTTCAATACATATATAAAAAGAATCATGTAAATGTTGAAATAGCTTAGCAAAGTCTACCAAAAAAAACATTTACTCCAGTTCAGTACATTCATGTGGCTACATATATGAGAAAGAGATAAGACTAGAAGCAGGAGGGGAAAGTGTATGACTTGGTGGGAGTGATATTGTGAAGTGGGATAAAGAGTTCCATGCAAAAATGAGAGAACTTGGGGAAGACTGTTTAGCCTCTCAGTACATTTCCCTCCTGAGTACATTTACTTCCATCACAATGGGCTAGAAGAGATCTTTGTTTAGTAGTGCAGTGTCCCTGAGACCTAATTTAGCTTTTAAAGCAAATTCAAAAAGAGAGTGGGCAAGAGAGAGCAGAACAAAGATGCAAGTTTGCACCACAAATATTGGTATTGTAGTTGCTTCTGTAAATCCTTTAAAAGAAACGCTCCTGATTTGGACTTTTTGCTAAAGGGGGGCTGAACTTTAGAGATGAAATTGGTTTCATTTTTAGATACTGTTTCATTATCCGGTTCTAATAATGAGGAGATGGTATAAATGTGTATTGTAGCAGAGCAATGCCTTTATTATTCTTAAATGACAAGTAGAAAACCATTAAAGACAAATGTATCAAATAATTTTGCTTCTAAAATATTATTTTTTTACTAAGTCGTACTGTTAGAAGCACATATTGAATCTAATTCTTTGAACACGGCAGAATTTCATTCTCAGGAGTCTCAAAACTTCAGAGTATGACCTTTCTTACTCCTTTATTTGAACAACTTCCCTATGTTTGAGAGTTCAGAATGGTTTTACATTCATTTAGCAGATAATTTTGCAAAGTTCATCTCTGGCCCTCTTGATTTAGGGTTATCATGATGTTTATGCATAATTTTTTTACTGTAGTTTGCAAGTATATTTTCATCATGAATGAAGTTGTATCGTATGTTCATGTACCCCCATGAATCTTACCCAGCATGACCCTTTACCCCCTGAGTATTGACATCAGCTCTCAATTTTACCACTCTACAAATGTGCCTTGTGGCTATTTCAGGAGTAGAATATGAAAAATTCAGATGTGGGGGAAGTTTGCTTTGGAGTAATGTAGCATTCAGCTATCAACACAGAAATACTGCTTTGATGTTCAGAGTTACAGACAGATGCGATGATACAGTTTTGGTTAAAATTAGATTAATTGCATCTCTCATTAGTTGATTTAACTTGAGGTTTTATTGGTACTTCTGTTGCTGATCCAGTTGTCCTGCAGGTTGATACTTAACATTAACATTCCTGTGAAAATGTATTTGATAAATAAAACATAGGTTTGTCAACAGCATATGGAAAGCTTATTTGAGTCAGCTCAAAACCAGGCATTTAAAAATGCATATTATTAATATATTCATATTTATACTTTATTTATCATCTGATTTTGACTTGCTTCTTGTTCCTTGTCTGAGGAGGTCTCACTAGTAAATACTACTTCAACAAACTTGTTCCCACAAAGGCGGTCATGGCTTGTGTCATCCCGCCTTGCTGAAACTTGTTTCTGCAGTTGCTAGGCAGCCCCATTTGAACCAGCTGAAAGCACAGAGCAATTCCCCTCAGCAGCAGATTTCAATTAAAGATCTGGACATACAGCTGGTTTCTCTGGCTGGTCAGCACCAGTAGTAAAAGGAAAGGCTTCAAGAGCTGTGCTGTGCAGCAGCTTGATTCCGTAGGGTTTTCTGCAGTAAATTCTCTCTGGGTATCTTAGAAAAATATTTAAACAAATACGTGAGCTGTTCCTGTTTTCTCTTGTATACATCAGCTTGCAGGGGAAGCTAGTGTTTGCGTTGATTTTTTTTCCTTCATTTTCAAAATAGATTTTATCCCCTCTGTGTTGGGTGGAGGAGAAAAACAACTGAATATAAACCAACAGAAAATCCCATCTTCATCTACAGTATGATTAGGAATCCCTGAAAGGCACTGCACCAATGCTCTCTTCTGCCAAAGAAGGAAGCGTATTTGACATTTTCAAAAACATTTTGGGATCTGATTGGTAGTATTACATCTTAAGCAAAAACTAAGAATAATCGAGAAGCTTTGGGATTAAAATATTGCCTTGCCATTCTAAAATATTTTTTTTTTCAGTCTGGTTTTTTTGTATTTAGGAGTTAGCAGGAACTCAAAATCTATGAAAAGGAAATTTAATTAGAACTACGTGTGCTATGTTACGGCTGGAAAAACAGAAGTGACAAAAGCAGGTTTTGGTGTGGTGTCATTTGATAAAAGTCTGGTTAGTTGTGCTATCTTAACCAAGTTAAATTAGTTACACAATCTGAAGCAGAGATTGAAGGAGAGCTTTTGTCAGCATGCAAACATGCAGCTATCTTGCTCTATCAAAATGTAAATACTTCACTATTGCACATCAGGTTTGTAGGCAGGTAAGCCAGAATTTAGCCATTTATTTCGTGTTTAGAAATGTGTCTCTGGTTCTATTCCTCAATACTCTCTTAACGTACGTTTTTCAAAGGTCATACAGAATTCTGCTTGTCAGAATTACACTGCATTAGTGTTCTCATTCAAATTCTGATAATGGATAGGCCTAACGTATTATTTAGTCTTTCTGTGGAGAAACATTACTGAAGAAAGAAGCAGTAAGATCATACTCAGTGAGCAGGTTGCGCAAGGTTTTCCACAGCAGTGCAAAATTTATTATAATTTGTACTCTGATCTCTGTTGCCAGAACACAATTCTGTAGTTTCCCTTAATTTGCCAATATTACTGTGGAGATTTTCTGTAGAGCATTATGTTTTATTTTTTTATAATTTCTTTATAATTACATTGTGTCCAAGATCTTGCTTTTTCACCAAGTTCTCTCCAAATGCAAAGAATATTCTTTCACTCAGCAGAGAAAGAGATGGATGCTGTGTGTCCATTTTTAAGTAACCATGTCCAAATAGTTTTAGTTCTCCTAAAGAATTCCTGTGGTTTGTTGTCTTTCACTCCTTCTAGTTGCCAGAGGTGGTCTCTGGGGTGCCATCAGGGTGAATACTTAATTCATGATCTTTCCAAGCATCTCCACTGAGATCATCACAATGCTACCCAAAGCTGGTGCTCCATACAAACCCCCATGATCTACTCCATATTGTGTCTTTGCTGTCTCATTTAATGCCATTGTCTGTCCTTTAGGAGATTCCTCCATTGTCTTCTTGGCCCCCTCATGTGGATTTCATATAACCCTTTGGATGTCACCAAAACTCAGTAGCACCAAAGGGGTTTGTCATAGAGCAGTGTGGGGAATTTTAAGCCAAATTACCAGGACATTAAATGAGGAGAGAGGATAATGTATTCACTTAACACTCAGCAAGGGCCAATAAAGCTTATTATTGGTAAGGATAAAGTGCTTTGTTTCTCCTTGTTCAGTCTGTAGGTAAAGACTCGCTACAACTCTTCTCAATGTCAAAAAAGGAAAAGGTAAACAAAAAACTGCTTTTCCTTAAACATCTGTTTTGGTTTTGCTGTTTCGGGGTTTTTTTCTGAAAGCTGCTCAAAGTATTGGAGAAGGGATATGTTCATGGCACATTGTATAGTGCTATGATATTCAAAACCTGAAAAATGCGGCTGAGGCCATCAAGACCATAAGGTGAGAAATGGACAGTAGCAGAAAATGGGCAATAGCAAAATAAATGTCTTCCACTATGGTCTTCTGCAAGACTGTTAAATTAATTGTACCTCTGTGTCCACAACAATTAAAACTAAAAAAACCCTGTTAGTAAATACTAGTAAATCCTAAAAAAAAAATTAGTAAATACTAAAAAACCCCATTGTCATCAAAGAAAGATATATCTCGTTTCAGTTTAAGAATAATGGTTTCTTTTCCAGACACTAAGTCTGGATGAAAAAAACACTGGACAGGTGAAAAAACCACCAGGACAATTCCGTGCCACAAAAGCATTACATGCTAACTCTTCTAATGACTTAAGGATTATTGCAGTGTTCCCAGCCTATATGTTTATTGTCCAGCTCATCACCAAACTGGTTGTACTAGGGAAATATTTTTAAAGGTTGTGTTGGTCATATCTTGTCTGGAATGCCAAATACCATATTTCCTCTACTTACACACAGACAGGAGGAAAGGACAGACATCTTTTTTATTCTGTGATGGCAGACCAAATTATTATGAGCTTAACAGACACTAGACTAGGACAGGGTGATATAGTGGTCAAACCTGTAAAGTCTTGTGAGTTGTCTGTTTGCTTATTCAGAAAAGTTGGAGGAAGAGGGGAGAGATAGCAGGGTGGAGAAGAAGGTCAGGAGCAGGATCAGATTGGGTGCTGTAGCTACAAGTGATGCACAGAATTTTTCTATGTATCTGTTCAGCCTGTTGTTAATGTTCTGTGATATGCTCTGAGAGACCCTGAGAGGTAGAAGGCTTTAAAATATGTTGTGGAGTCACTTTCTCTTCTTGTCTTATAAGTGAAATATTCTCTGTATCATCTCTATCCCTGAACAGTCGATAACTTTTTTGTGGCTATCCAGCATCTTTCCATCTCCAAGGTTAAGAACTCCACTAAAAAACTGTTGCTATCTTTTTTTTGTAGAAATGGTATGGTATCTTCTGGCGTGTGTTTTGTAGCAATTGTGATGTGAAGATCAGCAAATAGATACTGCTGACTTGATTTTTTTGTCCTACAGTGATCATCTTGGAGGGAGAAAATCATATGAAGTCAGTGTTACTCTTGCCCTTCCTCAGCTTTCAGCTTTCTCCTTGTGACACATTTCAGTCTCTAGCAACTCTGTCTGAATGATCCTCCTCTGGAAGCTGTGTTCAGTTTTGCAAGAAGCCAGCTGTAGACAGGCCAGGAAGGACTGTCTGTGGTAGAAGCAGAGATGTTCTTGGGCATTGCTCTGGGGTGAATCTATGGAGCAGCTGTCTGGGGAAAGCACTTTGAAGACTGTCCTTGGCAGGCTTAGGGATGCTCAGGAAGTGGTGTTTCCAGGAATGGCCTAAAGCCAAAGTTAGTATACACAACAAATTCTGCCCAGAGCAAGTTTCCCAGCTGTGTTCTGTCAGGGCAATGTAGATGCAGATTAGAAACATTATTGGTGATTTAACTTTTTCATCACAGTGCTATATAATATCTTAGATTATCTTAAATTTGCAAACTGAGTAGGTCTTGGTAGGAGAGCCATGGGACACTTGTAGAATAAACTCTGATTGACAGAGATGCTGTGACCATCTAAGGAGAAATAGACAGTGTGAAAGCAGTGTATGTCAGAACCCTACTAACAGATGTAGATATTATTTTAATGCTGACCTTCACATAGCTGCATGGTGTAAATTCTGCTCCATTTTTCATGTGTGTAGATCAGTCAAGCACTTACCAAGTTGAAGAAGCAAAAACAGGGTTCATGCAGAAGGCAGCTGCACCAACAAATATTATATTCACCTGCTCAGTAAAATACAAAGAACAAACTGGGAGACTGGGAGTAAATTCTACAAGTCTAGTGTCTGTGAGAAATATTCACTTAATGTTTTTCAGAAGTTCAAATTCAAGACAGAGTCATTCTGGCAACAGTGAGTAAGTGTCATTAGGAGGTTTCTCACCATCTCATGATGATTTTGTGATACCTGCTCTAAGCAGAAAAAGTTAAGGGGAACAGGCATGTTAAAAGTTTCTGGGGTGTACATTTAGAAGGCATAGCCTGAAGTCAGGCAGGAGGTCCTTGTTCCCCATTTTCACTCTCTTCTGTGGCTCTGCTGAGAATATTACTGTTTCTACTGAAGTCATTAGTCTGTGTGTCTGAGGCCTCCTTCCCAAACATCACTTTGTAGGAACAAGGTGAAAAGGATAAATTAGAGCCAAAATGATGTCTTGCCAACCTCTGATAAGGCATTCCAGCCATCTGTTCCAGTTTACTTCTACTTTGACTTGTATTTCTCTTTCACTAGTCTCGTTCTTTCATCTGATGTTTCTGCATTCTTCTCCACGTGCAGTTACTTTTTCCTCTTCAATCTCCATATGTCAGCTTTTCTCCCTGTACATGGATTATTCCTCCTCTATAGCTCTAGCCCTTAGAAATAGGGCTTTTCACTAGGCTCAGCTTTTATGGGTCTCTAAACACACAGAATCACACAGACATACACATAGAATGACTTGGTTGGAAGAGACCTTTGAGGTCATCAAGTCCAACCTTGCTCTAACACCTCAACTAAACCATGGCATTGAGTGCCACCTCCAGTCTCTTCTTAAACATGTCCAGGGATGGTGACTCCACCACCTTCCTGGGCAGACCATTCCAGTACTTTATCACCCTTTCTGAAAGAAAACTTTTTCCTAGTATCCAGCCTCTATTTCCCTTGGTGCAGCTTAGACCCCTGAATCTGCAAAGGTCATGTGTGCAGTTCAGGCTTTCTAATGAGATTAAGTTAGTTTCTTTAATGTTTTCATCATTGATGGTGTGTCTGCAAAATTAGTCAGTGGTTATCCTGAATATACATAGCTCTTTGGTGGGTTTACACTCATATTGTCTCCTATTGAGATCATTTGAGCTCATATTGTCTCCAAAAAGGTTAAATATATTAAAAGAAATTACTGATTTCACTGTAGTGCTACTGATTTTGAAGATAAGTTTGTGCTGGTGCAAGTTCACCAATATTTTTCTCATGCTATAAAAACTTATTCTCCACCAAATCATTATAAATTCAGTTTTGCACCTATGATAGGTGGTCAACTACAAAATTATGACACTAAAAGCCTCTTTTAGGCTGCAGAATCCTTAAGTTATGTGAGGACATTTGCTTTCCACATTTAGCTTTGCAGAAATTAAAAGTTCCTATTTTCTGCTGCCTTTCTTTGTATCTCTCAGCATAATACAGTGTAGAGAGTGTTCCTCTGCACTGTGCTCTTTGGAGGGTCAAATCCATAAATACACAGCGATATACCTTAGAGAGCAAGCTGTATACTGACCACTGATGGTTCTCATTTGTAATACTTTTAAAGATTCACTGAGTCAGAAATAGGGCAAGCATGGTCCTTTAACCGCAGAGAGCAAGACTGAACATCCAGATTACATACTCAAATCTTGGGTCTATTTTCCAGATTGGAAACTAACTGGATAAAGTAGCTACTGAGTCTGGGACTGAACCAAGATCTTCCTCCCAAGGAGGCGTGGTGACAATGCTAAAGAACCGTGCTCTCTCTCATTGTGCCTTCACCTTCACCTTGCCTCCATCTTCTACTAAATAACAGGTAGTCCAAAACTGAACAGTGACATGAAGAAAAACTAAGAATACTAATGACCCCTTATAACATCTTTGAAACCTCTGTGAGCTCATAAAGGCGAATATTACTGTGTCTTCATTCCTCAACATATATAGACTTTAGCTGTCATACCACACAGCAGTAAAAATAATTGTCTGGATTTTCAACTTGTATTAATCAACACTATTCTGTTGAAAATGCTGAAGTTGTGATAATTTTCTCCAGCTGATAATTTGCATGAATGGGTGAGTTGTATTAATATTTTTAAAAACAATAATTAAGACATCTGTGTCAAAATAAAAAGTCATCATTCACTTTTAATGGAATGATGAGAATGTCTTCTAAATATACTGCTTCAAATGCCAAACATTAAATTTGGATGTTAAAGGATTATCAACATCCCCAAAAATGAATAAGGATGGATGAGGATGGCTTGTTTTGTTTGGAGTGTTCTGTTACCACAATTTTTTTTTTTTCTGTGCACTGTAACAAGGCAAGGCATCTTCCAAGTTCCCAGTTTTGTATGGTGTACGCATCCACATGATCACAGAGTTCACAAACTCGGGCTTGGTGCAGGTGCTGTGCTGAGTGGCGTGGCTCAGCAGCAGCTCTGCGGCGTGGGGACAGTGCTGTCCCCAGTGGGTGGCTCTGGCCCTGGCAGCAGGCCTGGCTGCGGGGAGTAGAAGAGCAGCAGGATGGGGCTCTCGGTCATTTCTTATCCTACCGCATCACCAAGATGCTGTTGAGATAATCAAGTTAATGCACCTTAATTTATGGGCCATCCTGTGTAGCAGGCTGTTCTTCAGACAGTTCCTGTTGAATTCATTGAAGACAATAGAGCAAGTATTACTGAATATGACATTTACTTTCATCTCAAAGTATCTGTTATTTCTGTCCCTCAGTTTGTTGCCTGTGTACAACAGAAATATTTCACAGAATTTCAAGGGGATTAATTGTGATTTGTCCTAAAATATTAGGTAGCTAATTGAATAATTTATTCTTTTATATTAGCTAAACTTGATCTTCCTGGCTTACTTTTGACTAAATTCACTCAGTCTTTTTCAATTTGCTAATTGTAAGACAAAGACAAAGGGTATCCAAAGATGCACTGGTCATTTGAGCTGTATAGCTGTCTTCCACACAGATGACTGAAGATGGGGTTTTTTGTTAAAAATTCTGCTTCGGAAAGAAATAAGGCCTCGCTCCTTGCAATCAATTTGTATTCTTTTTGTTTTTGTTTTCCCTTCTTTTTCTTTTAATACTCAGAGCAATGCCTGCATGCAGAAGTGAGCAATGCAATATAGAATTCTGCTGGTGTACTCCTTACATTTTCTCTTCTTATCTCTATAAATGTCTCCAAACACTTTTCCTTGCATTACTAAGTTACTTCAGTGAATCTCAATATTTTAAGTCCTTCCCCTTCAGCAATCTTGTCTTTTCTGCTGTTTTTTGGGTGTTCCTGGCTGTTTCTGACATTGGACTTCAATAAGGTTTGAAATAAAGGTGAATCCAAGCCTTTTTCCTCTGCCGGTGATACGTCTTTCTTGGGAACCATTTGCAGTGTATGCAGCATAGCCTGTGTTTAGTCATCACTTCTCTGCTGTTACTTAGGTAATGTCTGAGGAAAACTGCTTTCCATTGCTTAAGACTGTTGTTCAGAATGTGCATAGCTGTGATAACACTGAGATAATCTGTGCAAACCTGGCCCTGCATTTTGTACAGCACTCAGTGCAAGCACTGCCAGTGCAAGCCTGTAACTGTTCTCTTAACCTCCCTTTCCTCAGTACACTTCACCTTCCATTTCAGACAAGAGGACTGAGCTCAACCATGTAGTAAATACTTTGCTGTGTGTAAACCTTGTATGCAATGTGTTCTGCTAGGCCTCTGGTCTGTTTCTTTTGATCTTTTCTCTAGGTTAGCAGCAGTTACCTCTGTTTCTTCTCTTAGCCCAGATGTGCTTTTCTGATGAACCTAGTGGAAATTGTGTCTTAATTGTCTCTCTCCAGCTATGATGATACATGGTCTAACAGATAACATCTCTTTCTGTGTGTTGGCAACATTTACTAAATAAATCACTAGAAATTTAATGAAGTGCATACTCAGCTAGCTCTGCTCTTTGTTACTTTTTGAAAGATATTCTGTCGTGTTGGTTTCCTCTTGGGTAAATTCAGCTAAGCAATCAAAACACAATCAGACATATAATTGTAAAATACAGACTTTCTAACCAGAAGAGATTTATTAAATGTCCCAAATTCTGGTGAAATAGTATAGAATAGAATACTACATGAAATAGTAACATCATGATGTCTCTAGTAGCTTGAAGTATTTAAATGATAAAATTTTCTGTTCAGTACTCTTTGTAAGAACCTCCAGTCTGGAAAATGTCAATTTTCTGTAGTTTTTGTAATAATAATGTATTGATACTTCTATTACATCATTGCCCTTGCTTTTATTTCTAAATTTTCTTTTGGTGTTTTGTTTTAATGAATATTTTGCCACTACTGAAATTTGCTCTATTTACTTGTATGCCTGAACTGCACTTGGTAAGAAGGCTATTGCTGCTAATTCTCCACAAAGAAAAGTCAATTTCCCAATACCATTTAATGTACATGTGCTATGATATTTTTTTATAATGTGTTATTTAAGATTGCTGGATCATATCATGGTCACTTTGCCAATTCTTGTTGTATGTCAGTGAGTGACTGGTAAGTGAGCTGTTGGTAACTGAGTTCAGCTTTTTATCTTTTTGAGTCTTTGCCTGTGTTCTTGCTTGTACGTGTATTTGATTTACCAACTTCGTCCAAATTTTCTCATGAAATTGGAAGCGCTGGGCAGGATGTTTAGAAGATGCACAGGAATCACCTTTCTAATGTTCTTTAGCCTGCTACATTTCAGCTTCATTCCTTTGTAAAATTGGAGTAACCATTTCTGTACTCTTGGGACATTTGGTGGTTAATTTGCTGAGATCTGCACATTTTTATATCAAGGTCAAGGTATTTTTAAAGTTTCTTTTAGTAGATAGGATGTCCCTTGGGGCATTCTAACATCAACAGCTGAAATTGAATGCAGTCACCACTTTACCTCCACACCATATCACCCGCTGGTACAAATGAAGAGTGATTGCAAAAAGAAGAGGAAAAGTTGTGGGAAGGAGAGGAGGTTCCTGCTGAAATAGGCAGGGTGGCAATAAGAATTTGCCAAATTAAAAAGTTGTCATAATATTTCTGAAACAAACCAAACAATGAAGTCATCTTATATCTGATTGCCTTTACTTGATGTTCGTGTACTGCCCTAAATAAACTGTTGGGACTTTTCCCAGAATCATGTCTCAAACATTTGGCTCATTAGACATAAAAAGGCTCTGGAGTCTTTCCCTGCATTTTTGGCTCATTTACTCTTTTTGCCTTCAGTGCAGTGCAGAGTAAGACCTTTTTGCAGGTCATTAATATTTTGAAAGAGAACCATGTAGAAAAGCTATCAAAATGTTTGCATTTTCACCACAGTAGATTGGTGGCATTTTTTAAATGTTACTTTTATTTTAACCAAAAATGTATATAATTGTAATTACCAGAGTTATAATGCTAAAAACTTTGAAGTTCAATTGCAGTTTCTCATTGCTTTCCTTAATTGGTCGCAACATCTTTGGGAATTCTCAGGATTTTTATTAAAATCTTAGGACTTTGGCTAATAGCTTTGGAGTATTTACTCTGGTATAGGAAAATCTGAATTGTGATAATTGTTACCATCATCAAGAGAGCTACGCAGATACCTTTTATGTTTCTTGCATGTTTCATTTGACTTCAGAAACTATTTTATGGAGGAATAGGTTCAGACTGGTAATTCGTTTATGTATTGTCTACCACTGTATCCTCTCCTTGTACACAAGAGTTCCTATTGCAGTGATTTTGTTGTGCCAAAATAAAGCTTTAGACACTTGGTGTGGTGTAAAGACACCAAGTTGTTTAATTCAGGGCGTGGGAAATATTATAGAAAGATTATCCTCTTAGTTGCCTTTCATTCTTACCTAATACTGTTTTTCTTTATGTCAAATCATTTACATTGGATTTTCAACAGAAACACTAGTTTTCATACCATGAGGAAGCCTGAATTTTCCCTTTTCCATTTCAACTGCAATACTAGAAATAACTCATAAATTTACTTGTCTCAAGTTAGAAACTTGGTTGAAATTGGAAAAAATAGATTTCCAAGTACTGTGAATACATGTAGCATGTAGAACATGTAACACAGTTAAGATAGGATTTTGGAGTCTGTCAAGGCTTACTTAATGTTGTCTCTTAAATTAGAGACAACGTAAGTGAGCCTTGACAGACTCTAAACTAGACAGATTCTAAAGCTAAGGTAGGCAATGCAGTTTTCAATACCCAGTAACTATGAATGTTAAGCAAGCAATGGATTTTTGTATTCTGTAATTTTGTAATTTAAAAAAAAATGTGTGTAACTTAAATGACAGTGATTGGTTCAGTGCATTGTAGTTACAGAAACATCATCATGTTGTTCATGGTAAAAATAATGAAAAAACCCCAAATTTCTGCATTGCACGTATTGTTAAAAACTCAGTGAAATGGAAGACAAACATTATAAAAATTGTGTGGATTACTGATTTTTCATTATTGGACAAAGGTTTGCTTACAACTGAAAAACTGGGAGCAAATAGTAATGGCTGTAATATCCTTTTGTGGAAAACAATAGAAGCATGAACACCTATCTGCCTTCATTCGCTGGTTTGCATGGTGTGTACAGATTGTGATGCAAGACTTTTTCATTTCTGATGTTCAGGACATGAGTGAGAAATGTTTGGTGTATGTTTGCAATTAATTCTACAGAATCCAGTCAAACTAATTTTTTTTAAGAAATTTCTTCTGTGTTCTCAAGCACACACAATAGAACTGCAGTTTCCTTCAATTATTCATGTTTAGTTGCCAAATTTCCTCCATAAATAATCTAAAATCTCTAGAGTGTGCATTATGGTTTTTTTCCCAATATATGATATTTAAAATTCCAGGTGGGCTCATTCTCTTTCTAAAATCTGATATGTTCTTTAACTAATGAAGGTTATTCTAAGAAGTTACTTTGTAGTGTAAGTATTCATAAATTAAAATTCCTTAACATTCTTTAATATTTCTTGAAAATCATTTTTTTTATGGAAGTTCGTTGGGTTTTTTTTTTCCTAAATTAGTTTCGGAAAGTGCATGTGAAAGGTACATGAAGAAACTTAAATATGTCTTTTTTTTTCCTGAAATGATTTCTAAAAGTATTTCTAGATATTTGTCAATATTGTGTCTGCGTAAAACTCACTCACAAAACTGGACATAGACAGATAATACACAAAGAAAAGAAAAAAAAAATTAATTAATAACTCCAAAGTCCAAATCTTGTGCTATAGTGGTCATGGGGAACTGTTTCTGTGACCTGCTACTGTGGTACATGAGCTTGCTCAGTGCCTCTAAGGGGGTTGATCAGCACCTCTCAGTATTAGACCCCCTAAATTTAATTCTGGACTAGTTACCTTTTGATTAATTGAGCAGGTTTTTTTAAAATTTTTCAGTTATGACCAAAGGGGCTGTATCAGGCTATTTCTGGTACCATAGTGGTTGCTAATTTTATAACAAAAATAAAATTAATAAATGAATAAACAAACAAAATAAAACTGTTCTTATCTTGATGCACAGACTTCATGCCATGCTCATTGTAAGCACATACAAATTTGCTGTTCTGGTGAACTTGAGGGTAGTAGTAGGAAAGGAAGCTTCTTGAAATCTTGTTGGTTTTGCTGGCTGAGATTACTTAGTGCCCGAATACCTATTCCAGTCATTAACAAGTATTTGTGAATTTTTGCAAAACCACCTGTGTTGCTGTATAGTCTTACTCTAAGTGATTGAACTGTGGGCTTCTAATTTCCATGGAGGTGTACCCACAGAATTCTCAAAGGGCATAAGCACCCACTGTGCTGTTTTATGCATATTTTATTTAGAAAACTTTCTGGTCTATACAGATGCCTAATTTTTTAGGAAAAAAGACTATTGCTAAGCTTCCATGAATTTAACTGTGCAGCTTTCAGCCTCATGGATTACAAAGCCACTGCTGTGGATAGTAGTCAAACCTCATGAAGCATCATTTGAAAATACATCTTGTACGTCATAGGGTTCTGATTGCCAGTGCTCTGTTTTCAGAACATTGTGATTGTGTGTCGTTTTTTGCTGGTTTGTAAGTAATTTCTGACCCTTGCATATTCCCAAGAGCATTTGTTTGGTGGCTTTATTATCTAAATGAGATTATTATTAAAAATTGAACAAACATTGTTTGGCTTCCCTTTGAATAAAAGAACAGCTCTCTTGAGACAGTTATTAAACTTTACTCCAGGCATTGTATTTCAAATAACAGGAAATCTGTCAGTTACAAGAAACAAACAAACAAAGAAAACAGCAACAAAAACCCAGATGAAAGCCCACAAATACTTTTGATTGATTTGCAGTGTGCAGAGGCAAATGAAGGCACAAAAAGCCTTCTGCCAATTAGTTAGAAGTTAGATGCAGACTGCCTGGGTGTCCGGACATCCCACCTAGAGCAAGGCTGGACACATCCATTCTTGAGCTTACTGTCCAGATCCTCAACTTCCTTACCGTGAGAGGCAGGCATTACATTTTATGCAGAAAGGATTTTGTCGAGTATCTTATTTATGTTCCTACATGGCACTCAGTTCTGCCAGCTGTGTCTGAAACCATGTGAGGTGTGGTGTGTCATGTAGCCCCTTCGCCTTTCTGGTCCTCTTGGGTGAGATGCAGGGCCTGACTTTCTCCTCTTCCAGTCCACGCCCATGGCATGAGGGGAAAATTAGGTGTAATCAGATAGCCATGTGTCTGTTTCTCCTGCATCTGAAGACTGCTCTTGAATTGTGTTGAGCCACTGAGGCGTTAATTGTCAGGTGAATTTAGCTAAAAAGCTAAAGAGGAAAAAAAAATCAAAGCCAAAACCCTAAATTCAAGTGACCTTGCTGATATCTACATGTATTTAGTAAGGTTTCCTATTTAGATGCTCCCTGCTAAATTTTGATTCTGACCTTTCATAAGGGAGATTTTACACTGGGATTATGCTTGGTATTCTCAACCATTACAGTTGTTTTCGGACAATGCTATTCTTCACTTTACTGAGGTTCACTTTATCCTGTAGAATCTAATTCTGTTACTCTGTAACTGAGTTGGTCACTAAAGGACAGTTTGGTTTTCTCTGTCTCGTGTTAAGTGTTGTAGTTTACCCTTCAAAAGTATTGTCAATGACCTCAAAAATGTAGTGTAGCATACAGTCATATACATCATATACAAAGCATGCACATATACATCATATACAAAGACCATGTGCAATCAGGATTAAAAGAATCACAATTATTATATTCTGCCATGAATCTGTGGGGTCTGCATATGTAATGCTAGGATGAAAAGTTATTATATCCACATTAAAAGGTTACTTTAAAAAGCAGAACATGGCCATTTTCCAAAGTGAGTATTGCAATATTAAATATTTGTAATACTGAATGCACTATTGTAGTGCTGTAATGTGTGACAATATTTTAATACTGTCCATGCTCAAAGACCTGCCAGTTTGCAATTAGATAACTTACCTGAGTTGTTTCTATATTATCATCACTTCCCTACTCTTGCTACAGGGAAAACATGCAATAATTAAAATAATGCTCTATAATTACCTCTGACATTATTATTCAGTAAGGCCATACTGGTTTTGTCATTATAATGCGCATTTTGTGACTGAATAACTATGGCTCTTGGTGCTCAATTCTGTGGTCCAGATTCATGTAGTTTGATGTTCCCATACAAATAGACTTTGAGTACAAAGGATCCAGGATGATGCTGCAGTAGGGAGGACAGATCTAAAAGAAGTATTTTGACAGCTCCTTGTTGTTTTGAAAGCAAGACTCCTCCAGGCAGGATAGAACTCAAAAAAGTGGGAGGAGAATTAATAAGAAACTGTTCATGTTAAAATTAGTTCAAAAGATAGAAGTTGCTGAAAGAAGGAGAAAAAACCCCAGAACAACAACAAAGTAAGTGCTAGAGGGAGAGGAGAAAGATTAAGAATTCTGAAAACTTGCTTCCCAAAATTACTCATTATAGTAATGCTGTATGAGAGGTTTAAATAAGCCCTATAATCATCTCTTGAATACAAACAAAATTCTTGCCTTTGCCAGACTGATAGTATTTCATTGATAGAGGAAAATATCTTTGTAAGGAATTAAGAATTACTGATTCAGGGAGCTAAATAAAACTGGGAAAATCTAGGTAGAATAGGTCTATTTTGACGTGGTAACCTAGGAGTTGTCTGTGAGGTCTTTGCTTGCATTTACAGACATTTACCCAAAGTTCCTGCAACTTTTCAGGTCACATTTAAAGTGAATTCTTTGCACAGTGTCTGCACGGTGCTTTTGTATGACAGTAGTGCTTCTAGCACTAATGAAGAGCCTAGCTACAGCAAAGCCCTGAATAACTTGGTAAAAAAAGCAAGATGGCTGGTTCACCCCAATGATCATAATACCAGATAGATAAGGTGGCCCTGAGAAGCAAGAAAGGGAAGAAAAGAGATTTGGCTATGTGTAAAGATGGGTAAAGTTTTTACCATATGAAAAGGAAAATCATAAATGTTTTTATTGTGTTGAAGGTAAACTATACATTGGCTGTTCCTCATTTAACAGATTGTATGGGCACTCATTCCTGAATATGAGTTTCCTCTTGTTTCCAGACTGCCAATAGTTAAATATTTCCCAGCTGTTGCACGGACTCTAGGTTTCAAATTCATGCCTGCTACATGGGTCTGTCACTTTTATGTGGAGGAGGATGAGCCATTGAATTTTAGTGTCTGGGTGTGTAAATCCAGATCCTAGCTCTCCATCTTGTTCGTGCACAGATGCATGGTGTGTATCATGCTGGCTAAATCACAGAAACCAGGTGTTTGCTTCTAAATCTGACTTCCACATGACAGAACAGCATCATGGAAGTACAACAGAACCCTATAATTGTAATTATTTTCAACCCTGTTCTAAAACAAGTGTGATGTTGCATTCTTTTTCTTCTGCTAGGACTGGGGCAGTGCACTAACCAGAAGCTGAAACACTCCTTGGAAAAATCTGTGAGAAATGTTTGGGCACATTTCTTCTCTATATTTCTTACAGTCTTATATAAAGTAGGGGAATTTTCTTAATTGATATGGAGATGTATTAGAAAAGAAGTTTTAGTTGATAAACACATTATTGTTGTAAATAATGGGATTGTTTCACGCAGCAAGCATATCAGCTTTGGTGAAAGTTGATATGGCTGTTACTGGCTAGCACTGAAACGTGTTATTTTGTGGGATTGGTTTGTTTGTTTGGTTGGTTTTTTTTATAATGGCCAATAGGGCTGGCATGGAATAAGTAAAAAGATAAACTTTTCCAATTGGGTCCTTTGGGATCATTATTTCATTTTTACACATTGTCCTTCTTTAGAGAGTTTTTAACCTTTCTTTTCACAAAATAAGATGGAAGTGATTGCAGGAATATATCGTAACTCTTTTTGTATAGGAAGCTTTGTAGTAAGCAAGACATAGATATTAGATATAAAATAATAAATTTTTTAAAGGAACACAGAATTAAGTTTTCCATTAGCAAATACATCTGTATTAAAAAGACGTTACAGCATTGCAGCAAATAATTTCTTTTGCATGGCATTAGAAACTTTGTGGTGGTGATGTCAGTAATCTCAGTCCCTCTCACAGTAGTCCCTAAAAGCATCTTTCCATTTAAAAAGATAAACCTTGCATGAAATAGATCAGACATGAAGCTGAACTCTCTGCAGGTTCCTGGTACACATAGTGGCTCTATTGTGAGAGGTCTGACTCACAAAGGGTGTCCTACGTAAAGCAAAGCATGCTATATAAAGTAGCTTTTCACCCAATGGCATGCATTTGGGACTTCAGAAGGTTCTGGAGACCTCCTGAAATTTGTATGTGTCACCATGTTTAGGTCTGCCTGTGCATGTGAACGTGCGATTTTACAAGGGCATATGCACTGGTCAGACCTCCTAGTGCAGTTGAAGAAGCAGTCAGTAAGGAAAGAGGAGCCAGCCTGTTGGAAGATTTGGCAAATCCTGGCTTTTGCCAAAAATATCAGTGCAGCTTTAGTATCTGCACAGAGCAAGTAAGAATTTAGCATGCGCATGAAAGATTGTTTGTAGTGAACTCTCTGAAATGGAACAGGAGGCTCCCTCTTCATGCTAGTACAAAACAGTTAATCATTCTGTGTATGATGATTAATAGTTATTAATTTTTTTATTTTATTTCTAAAACTGCCAATGTGCTGAAATGTGCCATAGGAATTACATTTCAGGCTGCAGGCACATCTTGCTCAACTCAGCTTTGCTTTATAGCTCACAGGCTCTCAGCCCATTAATCATAAGGTGACACTCCTAAGTGGTAAACCTGATGATACATATTAATATTTATGGGTTTGCTATAGTGTACTCTTGCATTTGCTGTACTGGGAAAGAGCAGTTCTGTCAATCAGTATGAGCTAACACCTCTTTAAAGCTGTAAACTGACAAGCAGCACACTGGCATTTTTTCTAATTATTCTACCGAGCTGATGACAACTAATCAAACTGAGCTGCCTAGTGGTTGCACTAGTTGCTTTCAGTACCTGCTTTGGGGTTCTAGGAGTTTTCTTTCTCACCATATATAGTATAGAGAATAAAAACATAGATGTGGAATATGGCATACTTCTTGAATGCAGATTGATTTACTGATCTTCAAAGAATAACAGCTGTACGGTCAGCCCCAAATGTTCCTGGTTTCAGATACTCTTTTATTTAATCTAAAACATTTTCAATGGAGAGTACAGGGTCATTTAGGAATTAGGCCACATCCCAGGTGTATGAATAAATACATATATATAGAAAACGTGTATACATATATAAAATACATCCAGTGTAATAGTACTTCTTAATATAATTTAGCGTAGTAGTAATTTGCTTATAGTTAGGTGTCAATCCTGCAAGTGTTTTGAAGGGAAACCTCTCCAAGTATGCATGATGTGAATTATTTTGAAGTACAGAGGGTTTTTTCTGTGTTTGGTTTGGGTATTTTTTAAAGAAATTTTAAATTTTAGGGAATGCCTGATTATCTATGGCTCTCTGCTATTTCTATGGAAAACAGAACTGTTAGAAATTACAAACTCTCCATGTCAAAAGTCATCACACCATTTGACCTTGAAAAGCAGCAGTCTTGTTAGGTGGTCTGAGGATCTCCCACTAGTCATAGTGGGAGATACACACTCGTACACACAGTCCTTGAGACTCAGTCTGTAAGTCACATGGATAGAGTGAGCCACTTGTATGTTGAAATAGTCTGCCTTGAGAATACTGGCTCAACTCATGGTGGAGTTCATGCATTTAGAGTGTTTTGGTAACTCTTCAACTTTTCTAAAGCTAGCCCTACACAAAGAAGTCCCTGTGACCTTTCTTAGACAAGCTGACATGTTTCTTTGGCTGAAAATAAACTGATTCAATGTGCTGAAACCAGATTCTGGGCCGTGCATTCTGTCAAGGCTACTTTTCTTTAGGCAGCTCTCCCAGTCCTTTGTCAAGTCTTGAAAACACCCATACAGTACAGTAGATTGTAATGCATCTACTGATGTTGATTTGTACAAATGCGAAAAAGTGAAGTGGGAGCATTCTCTATTGCTAACATCTAGTCACTGATAAATTACAGGTTCAGAGAAAATCTGCCACCATACTAGAAAGGCCTACTTGAAATTATCTCTCTGTGTGTGTATCTATCTACCTACATGTACACAGTTATAAATAAGATATGTAATACGTATTCAGATATGGATGTATACACAAGGAGGTACACGTGTTTATATAGCCCATCTCAGGTCATGTTTTGGTCACGTTCTCTCAATTTTTGCTCTGGTTGAATCGTTAGTGATCAAAAGCAAAATAATGGAAGTTTTTCATTAATCAAAAAATACTCTAGATTTGACAGTGGTGTTCTTTTTTACATTGTGTGATCGTATATACACAGCGTTTGTGGAAGTCTGCATCATGTTCCCTTAGGGTTTATACAAATACTGATAGACAAATCCTTTTGCTGAACCTATTCTTGTGTGTTGACTCAATAAGCTCTGGTTAAATATGACTCTGCATGTCAGTTGTATTATTCAGGAAGAATAAGTTTCTGTGACAGACAGTTTACGTGGCAAGCACAGTGTTAGTTCACAAGTCAGTTCTGCACGAAAGAAAAGTAAGAAAGTACTGCAACAGCACCAGCAGGGTAAGTCTCCTTGGTGTACTCTCTTCCTGCCACCTTGGTTTTTATCATACTGCAGTACACAGAAGGATTAGGCCTGCACTGTGTGTGAAGTTTGCCCTTGATGAATCCAGTCATTTGAGCTTTCACAAAGAACAAGCCTCTCTAAAACCAGAGTGGATTTGTAAGTTATTTACTAAGCTTTAAAACCCAGCATAACAGGCATGATTAAATAGACACCAGTGACAAACAAACATTTCTGTAAGAAACAGCACAACACATAACAATAATTTTCACAAGTTTACTGTTTGTTAGTGCTGCTGCTGCTTTCAGGGGAACTGAAAATGTGCAGTATTTTTTAATTTCAGGATTTTTTGCAGGACTAGAAGAGCCCTCTTTATTTTTTGTTTCAGGGGCTGTGCTAATTTTAGTATAAACCAGTGTTCCCTTTGCTTCCAGTGGAACCCCAAATAAAAAGACTCTTGTGAGCAATACAGTGTTTGTAACACTGCTGTGCTTCAGGTGTGGAGGCAGTGGTTATTTCACTCTGTGTAAGCAGACAGTTATGTTGCTTTTCAGCTATGCCATGGCACTGAGCAGCTGGCCCGCTTCACAGTCCCCCAGTGATGGACAAACCATCTAGTAAACCAGTGACCAAGCTTGTGCACTGTGTTTGCAGCAAGGTCTCTCCTCTGAAGACTAGCAGGTACATTCAGGCAGTTGGAAGCATGGCAGCTTCTCAGATGAATTTGCTCCTGGAGCCCTAGCAGAGTTGTCCATGTGGATGATGTGGTAAATGCCTTGCCCAAGGTCAAGCCGCAAGTCAGTCAGGTCTGGAAATATCATTGAGGAACAATGGTTCTTTGTCCCATCACTGCAAATTGCTGCATACAAGTTACATTAATCCCTAGAAAGGAAAATTAATACAGTTACTATTATATAGTGCAGAAAAAAATAAAATATATTCTAGTGCTATTCCTTTGGTGAGTGGTAAGGAACATGATGTTCTGAATGGAGTGTTCTGTCCCTCAGCAAAAAAGCAGCCTTTAAGCAGCATGGTTAAATACACTTGATGGAGTGGATACTATCTTTCTAAAGTTATTCCTTTATTTTTAGCTTAAAAAAAATAATAACTGAGACTATAAAGCACCACCACAAATAGGAGACCAGCAGCCAAATTTTACAGAAAGGCATAGACAACATTGTCTAAAAGCACTAAAGAGAGTCAGACATTGACCTACATTAGGCCTCTTGCTCTCAGCTGTGTCTTCTGGAAGAAGCACAGAGAAGGGCTGGCAATTACTTCTGTAAATCTTGTGTGCCTTTCACCTCACTTTATCAATTTTATTGCCAGAACAGTTCTATTAAAATGTATCTCTAGCTGCAAGGTATTTGTGATTTTGATGTGCTTTTATAATTTAAGTATTTAAATTTACTTTTCAGTAAAGTTTAGGTCTAATTGACCTATGGTCAAGAGTTCTGACAAAGCACAACATGTTGGAGATTGCAGTGGAGAGAGTCACAGGACCCCCTGCAAAAGAGAGAACAGATAGGAGGATACAGGCCAGGAATAGAGCATTACCTATGCAGGCACCCAGCATATCTGTCTCCACACTGTTATCCCTTCTTTCACTCCTGTGTTTTTATTTTTGACTTTGAGTGGATGCTGTATGTGGTTTTCTGTAAACTGTAACCCTCATGCTTAGTCGAGACATCATAGCATCTCCTCAGGGTAGGGTAGGTTTGGAGAGACAAGAAGGGCTCTTCCTGCAGGTCACATGAGGTCCTGCCTGGGGAGTTAGGTTTGAGCAGAGACTGTGATTTTCTTTCATTCTCGCTGCTAGCTGGGGTGGGCATAAACTATCTCAGTCCACTGAGTAATGCTGGCATAAGGCAATGCTTGCACTTCAAAAGTCCAGTGTCATCCAGACATGGGATTGCAGGTTGAACACCCCACTAACAGTGCTTCTAGACAGGGGTGGTTTTGTCTGAGCAGCCCACTCAGGACTCGCTTTTTTTCCAGCAATGGCTCTGCAAGTTTTAAGGCAAGCCTTAGGAAAATCAAGTTGACCATTGTTCTCTACTTCAAGCACAGCCTCAAGGCTCTCCATCTCCAGGTTCCCTTTACAGTGTTAGCTACTGTTTTGTGTGCTTTGGTAGTGGCATATTTAACTGTACAAAATATCTTCATTATTGACAGCCCCAGGAGAGGTAGTGAATGCTTCCACATTGTGCTGTGCTGGACTGTGTAGTGAGTGAACTGCAGGGGCAGGAGGAGATTACTCAGTAACTCCAGGATCACTGTGGCTGCCCTGGAAGATAGAGCACAGCACTATAGAGGTTCTAAGAGGTTTTTCTACAGAAAATGTTTGTGTCAGGACATGCCTATGTCTTTTTCCTGTTTTTTCAACCACAGAAATAGGCTCAGAATTTGATTTGGCAGCACTGAGCCCCCATAATATAGCAGCATACGAACCTGTGCAAAGAACAGATCTATCACTATATCTGACTGATCTCTCTGCTTGTGCACAGTGACAAATTCTCACCTCTCCATATAGATCAGCAAGCTCTCTAACCAGTCAGTCACGCCTAAGTTGTGACAGCGCATCACAAGCTTGGCAATTTGGAAGCCCAGAGTACAGGGTAAAACATTCCATTTTTTTAGATGAAAACAGTGGCCTTTTCCATTCCAATACTTTATACCTAATCCCCTTAATTCCCCCAAAACATTCTTTCCCAAGAAGACGTCATATATTTCTGTATTTACGAGTAGATAGAAGCCAAACAAGGAAGAATTGAAAACAAACCTTACAATATAAATTTCTTGTAATGTTTATTTATTTTTCTGTAACATATTTTTGTCCTCTCAGCTCAGGCCTGTTTAAAAATGAAATTCTTTCTTACTGCATTAACTTGAATATACAAATCTAAAAACTACAGTCTTGAGATAAAGATTTAGGTTTGTGAATTGATAGATAGTCATGAGAAGAATAGTGTCGATATGGTAAATACCATCATCTGTCTTTGACATGGAAATACGTGGTTTAGTTAGAAATTAGGGACATGGATAAGAGATATGTTTAAACTAGAGGTTTAGAGGTTACATTGGTTGTCTGTAGCATTTGAATTATAAAAATGTTTGGACATGCCAGCAAATCCATTCCAGTTAGACGCAGTGGCTCTCATTTAGAGGCAGTTGATCAGGCACTCTAGAAACAAGATATTTCAAAGAGCTGTTGAAGAACATATGAATTTTGTACGTTTTGATGTTGAATGAAGCCGTTAGTAACCATAGAAATAGGGATATGGAGTTGAAATGTATAGAACTTCAGTTAAAATAAATAAGTGTAAGAATGAAGTGGATTTTTAAGCCTTTTTATTGTTGACAAAAGCTATGGGGCACAAACAAAATGTGCTTATTCTCTCTAACATGAGACTACGGAAAATACTGAAGACTAGTTGTGTCAGTCTTACGGCCTCTTCTGAAAATGTTAATTAAAATAAATCAGTTGTCAGTTCAGAAATCTGAGAGATGTATAGAAAGACAAATTAGTAAATAAGGTTATACAACTTTATGTTGTTTTAGTTTAACTTCCGTGTTAGACTTGTTCTGTTTTCTGTCATGTGATGTGACTCTAATGGAGATCTGCCTGTGGCGCTGCAGTGTCGGACTGTCGAGTACGTCAATGACATTGCATTTCATGTGATAGCGACCACACTTTCTCTGATCACCATACCTAAATGGTATTCAGATTTTTGTATGGACCACTATTCAGCCCTAGCCTTAAACTTTTAATTTAAAACTCTATTTAAATGAAAATAAAATAATAGTGTCTCAACTGAAGAGAGTTGAGCATGAACTTACAGACCAGCCACTAATCTGGACATGTCAGTCTTGAAACTGCACTTGAGGGGCTTATCTGATTTTTTTTTAATTATTTTTACAGTTTGTGTATAACTGTCTGGGCTTAGCTTATTTCCTACAATGTCATTCACTGTCTGAAAATGTTGTTTCATTGTTGGTGAAGATCACAGACCCCAGGCTGGACATGAAAAAATTTTATCTGCTCAAGAGGCAGTTGCTGCTTTTTTGAAGTGCCAACATGCAAGATTTCAGAAAATGGCACTGTGCTGTAGCAGCCTGTGCAGTGACTCATAAAAGTACAGATTACAGTCTTGGTCACTGAGACTGGCATGGAAGCCAGGCAGACCTTTGGTATTAGAAAATTCAGGTTCAAATAGCAGCTTTGAAACCATCCAATGTTGTAATTATGCAGGGTGTATTGTTCTGGATCCCTGGTTTGCTAGGCCTGATACTGATTGTAATGATGGTCTAGGCTATCAGTGAAGCCAGGGACAAGACTTGAAATGGCTTGCTTTTCTCAAGAGGGGGTAAAGCCTCAGAGATTTCATATTTTTAGTGAACATAACTGATGGAAATACCTAGTTCATCAACAGACTATGGTATATACCTAATTCTGGAGTCTTGACGAAAATGAAAGAATCTTTTAAATTTATATGAAGTAGGAAATAAATTCAGGAATTTTTGCTGATCTTTCCATTGTGAGAAAAAATACATTTTTTTCAGCACTGTAAATTCTGAAGTGATATGGCCATGTTCAAAATGTCCCCATGCCAGGGGTTCCAGGAGGCAGATCATCAGAGATAACTCTGAAAGCAGTCAAATTTAAACTGCAGAGTTTCCAGAATGCAAGCTGTCTGTGATTTATCTTCCCTCCATAACAGTTTTAATACATAACTTTCACATGTAATTTTTTTAGTTGGGGTGGCAAGGTTATGTTTTGCAGGACTTGAAGAACCCCAGGGACATGCAGTTCAGCCACTAGCAGGGGTAGCAGTTAAACGTAAATAAGCGAGTTCCAGCTTCCAGAGGTGTTACAGGGTATGTGAATATTTATAGAATTACCCATCCTGCTCTCCTCAGTTCATAAGGATGACCCTTTTTGAGCAGGTGGAGGAATAAAATTATTCCGAAGTGAAGAAAAGGGTTCAGGACTTTAAATACTTCTTCATAAGGCAAAGAAACCATCTTTTGAGGAGAGATCTAGGAATGATTGTTCATTGCAGGCCAATGCTTTCAAGAAAATGGGGCAGCGTGTGAGAGAATGGAGGGACTCCTAATGACTATATAGTTTCTTCATTTCAAAGGTACAATTATATTTCTGATGCAGTTCACAGTGAAGCCATTTTTCACAAATATTTATTTAAATAAGCATAATCTCCTGAGAACATGCATAGCAGGTTCTCAGGAACTCCATTTTAGTCTTAACTACCTCAGCAAGCTTTCTGTCCAAAATCTGTTTTACTTGCCCTTCCTACAGGCATGCTATAGTGAAAGTCTTGAAAATGCAGTTGTTTATTAATACTGTGCAGCTTTGGTTGGTAGGTACCCACATGCCCTGCTCTTTTCGCATTTTGTGGGGCAAAAGTCACAAGTCAGCAAAAGCAACATTCAGAATCATAAAGCTGAGTCAAAAGTACGTCTTGTTCTTTCATATCACAACAGCGAAGTAAACAAAATTGTATTTTCTTAGTCTGCAAGTGTTTCCTTCCAAAAGATGGAGGCAAATCCATGAGATAACTTTTCTTCAAGTTACTCCTTAGTTTCAAAAGGTAAGCATGGATTCAAAGTGCTTTTATCTTCAGGTGTTCAGGTGGTTAAAACCCATTCTTTAACTGCTGAAGGATATTCTATGTTATTTTAAGTTCCTACATTTCCTGCTATGAGCTCTTTGATTCACTGGGATTTTTGCAGCTTCTTGTACATATGTGGATTATTTACTGTGCAATGTTTGTGACTCACAGCCACCCAACCAGTGTTCAGGGAAGAAGAGCGCCAGTTCTGCCTGGTATCAGTTGTGCAAGGTGTGATAACCAACACTAGAGTCCACAGTAGGGTTCTGGTCAGGATCTAAAACTTCAGTAGTTGCTCCAGAGCTATCCAAAACCAATCTTCTCAGGGAGATGCCTGGGCAAGGTCTGAGTCTTGATGAGTGTAAAATCTGGGGGGAAGAGGCAGTGTTCCTGTTGCCAGTGATCTTGTAAGTCATTGTGCAAATCTGTGAGAGCATTCTACAAAGATTTAGTTAAAGCTAGTGGCTACCCTCTGTAATAGCAGGTACACAATCAAATGGTCATTGGATATGTGCTAGGCAGAACGTAAACTGTTTACAAAAGATTTCTTTTTCTATTCAGTGTGAAACACCTCTTGTCCTTGATCCCTTTCTAAAGTATCCATTTCTTGTTAAGCTTTTTCAGGGAACAGAAAGCTTTACTTAGGAGAATGTCTTCTGTTCCCTTTCCTTTGAATAAGTCAATGAATAGTTGGTAATATAAATCCCTAAGTAAAAAAAAAAAAAAAAAAAAAAAAAATCAAGTTACTAGTGTGCTTAGAAATGCTTTATGGTTTTGTATTAGGGAAGGGGAGGGGAAGTAAAGGTGCTATGTTCTTCTTTTTAATTTCATACTAATTCCACTGAAACCATAGATGGAATTGGCTTTGTAAATGGATGCAACTGAAAATCTGATTTATATATGTGCTCCTAAAAACATGAATCAGGAAATCATTCCAAATTTCTTTTTGTGCATTAAGGAAATCAGTTTAGACTGGCGTAAGGTACAAGGTAATCAGGTCTTCTGTCTTTATTCTTCTGTAGTCATGCACATGTTAAATTAAGTTTGATGGCCTTTAATGAGATAGGACCTCTCTTTAGCTCCTTTCTGTCTTGCAGATAAGTAACAACAATTTGGAGAAAAAGTAAGAGGACCACAACTTCAGAGAATCATGTGGAGCTGAAATGCTTTCAAAGATGAAGTAATAAAATTTGGTCATACCCAACCAATGAAGTGATCAGTAGAAGCCTTTAAGTACATTATATTGTGCCAGGAGCTGAGGTGTGCTGATAAACTGTCCCTCACTCATATATAAAAGGAGAGGTCAGCCAAAACTGGTATTAAGATAGTTCTGCCTGATAGTGGGCCATTTTATGTCCAGAAATATTGATATCTCATGTGTATGCATTACAGAAAAGTTCTGTGTTCCTTTATCAACTCAGTGGTGCTGTGAGTCAGGAAGGCCTAGTTCAGCTTGCTGTTAAAGCAGGAGGTCAGACAAGATGACTCCAGAGCTCCCTTTCATCTTGAATGATTCTGTGGTTCTGCCAGCTCTGGAACTAAGGCTGGGATTTGTGAAATTCTGGATGCTTTTACATTGCCCTAAAGAATTAGGGCTGTACTGCGTGGAAGGAGGATATCAAGCATGTTGGACTCTCTTCTCTGATCCTGCATGACACATCCTGCTTTTCTAAGTGTAATGTGTTTTAGTTGCTGTCTGTGCATCTTACTTTTAAACAATTTTCTATAATTCAACCAATGAAATGTGGCTTTGAAAAATGATGTCCTTTCTATTGTCATGTGTAACGCAGGCATAGGGAAGGAGGCTTGGATGTGATCAGAGGAAATTGTGTACAATGAAAAGATGTGAGTACAGTGTCATTTGCAGGTGTATGGCTATCTCTTTAAAAATTTTCCTGTTGCACCAGTAAATGCCTGTAATGAAGACATTTCGTGCGTCCAGATGTGCCTCAAAAGATTGTTCTAGCAAGATGAGGGACAGAGAGAGAGAGCGAAATAGAGAGAGAGAGAGAGAATAAGGATTTTGCATGAAGTTTTAGTCAAAATCTGCATTCAGCTTCCCAAATAATTTGCTGATGTCTGGGTGTTTTTGAAACTGGGATTTAGAGTGTGGTTCAACTTCAGTATAAATATATCTTAACAAATACTACAATTTTATTTGGGGGCTGGAAATAAACTACTTCTGTTAACAACCTAAGCTAATTTTTATGCTAGATATGTAACATGTGGTCATGCCTGGAGTAAGTATGAGCAACTCAAACTACTAAAAATTGCCATTAACTTTTTAAATGTCACCATTTTAGGAGGTGAATTAAGACCTTCAAGTGCCATTTTGGCCATGATATATCAGTGACCAGCTTCAATCTAGAAATCATTTATATGAGAGAAATTCATGCAAAATTGTAAAACTTAACAACATTTCTTTTGAAAATCATACTTGTTCTTAAGAACAGTCCATATATTCTCTCCATCAAGCTCACTGATTATGCTTGTAGCATATGGATCAGACTATATTCTGTATGATTTTTTTTTTGTTTTGTCATGTCCTGTATGCATCTAAATATTTTAATGTTTTTCTGCTGTTTCTCTTCTTTTTCTTGAGTCTTTAGGATAGTAGTCACCTAGGTGGCATAATTTTTAATTCTTCCTCTCCAGAAATCCTTAGTAAAAGTGAGGACAGAACATGCTGCTACCTGACATTTAATTTATTTGAAAATTGCATTTGAATATCTTTAGAAATAAATGTCAGGCCATTATTCCCTTCACAGAATCCTTATCTGACTGAAGTTTGTAGATAAGTTCCCTTTCTGTTAAAGAATGAATTAAAGCAGATAGTTCCAGAAGAAACAGAAAGTAGCTGAAAAACTAACCTGCCTGTTCTGATGATCCGTAGTACTTAAGCAACAAGAGATTGTGTGGCGTTTTCCCCAGACAGTTTGGGGTTAAATGGTGTTAAACAGAATATTGTTTGTAGTTTCTCATTATGTTACCATGTTCAAAGCAGAAAAGTGCCATCCAATGCTCTGATGAATATGTAAATTGAGAAAAGCTGAAGCTAGGAATATTATGTAGGACGAGAACAAAATCAGGTTGAACCTTCCTTTCTTCCCCAGTTTCCCTTTTCCTCATTCCTTTGACTGTTTGATTTCCTGATGTGCTGAAGCTAGAACATGGTCTGCATCCTGTGCAAGTCTGAAATCAGAACTGGCATGTTTCTTTCAGCCTGTCAAAGAGGCAGTATGCTATATTCTATTCAACAATGCTGCTCAATACAGCATAGGACTGGCTGTCTTCCTTTTAAAATACCCTTCAATAGAGACCTTTGTCCCTTGTGGTTCACCAGGCTTTATTCAGCTGTAAAAGGACCCATGTTCAGGAGCTGTTTCGGGAGGAATTCAACTAGTCTAGGGGTAATGCAGAGAGAAGGTAAAATTCTGTCACAAAACCACCAAACAACAGCAACAACAAAACACAACTCCTCATGAGAACAAGCAAAAACCATAAAGAAATAGAAACAGATAAAAAATGGTATTTATTTCATGGTCCCTTCAAAAATACTGAGCAGATGTTCCTTAAATATTACAGGTCTGAAGCTAATAACTGGAGGCATAACTATGAGAGCCATTGTGGTCAAGAAGGCAGTATTTTGTTCAGTAACTACGCTTTTTAATTCCTGAAAGTTTTGACTGTTTATAGTACTAAAAAACTGAACCAGGCCTTGGACTAGTTTTGTTTTGTTTTTTTTTTTTAAGTAACTGTAAACAAGAGCCAATAATGTCATGCTTAGCTACTTCTGAATGTGGATTTGACATGGCAGCTTCCCATGTCAGAAATAAAGAAGGAGTAAGTATCTGTAAGCCTACCAGAATTCCTGTAGAAAACATAAATCAAGCCAACAGTGCTGAATACACAGTTTAGGCACTTAAAAATATATATTTAAGCCTGAAAATCCTGTCAGTTACTGTATCTGTATTGCCAAGATTTAGCTAGACTCCACTGAAATCATGTATTGTATTGTTACAAAGTGTCATCTATCTTCTGCCTATATGTCATTTTAACCTACATTTCTGAGGAAGGTGTTTTGGAAGAATTAAACCATGGAGCTAACCAATTCTACACTGAATTTCTGAGCCATTAAGGAGCTTCATATAGAAGCTTAGAAGCTTGTTTTAGTTAGAAAACATTGTGCCAGGGTCTTTATCATTCTTAATGCCGAAATCTCCCTGGAAGCACAGGATAGATTTCCTGATCTCTGCAGACTGATAAGGCTTAGCTAGCCAGTGGAATATTTGCTCCTCCCTACAGTATGTAAGTTGCAAACATAAATGGTTAAGCAGCTGCTGATGTTGCTATTGATCCATAGCATGCACAGATCAATCAATTATTCTGCAGACAGCTAGGATAAACAGGCAGTCCAGTAAAGCTCCCATTTACATTCAAATAGTCTGAAAATTGATTTAGTTAGGAATATTAATAAAAGTTTTGTTCATCTGCACAGTGAAAAGAAAATAAAGCCTTAGGATGTGTAAAACCACATTCAGGGAAGTCATAGGGACTAAGACGAACCCGTTAGTTCTCTAAACACAATGCTCCAACAGGCAGAAAATGCAAATGAACGTGATGAAACAACAATGGATGAAGAGTTTTCTCTTGGTTGTTTATTAGTTATTCTGGGAAGCTGTGAAAATGCAGGAGAGTGTATTTTGCATAAACTTACATATTTATATGCAAGGCAGAGGTTTGGGGTTCATTTTCTATTCAAATAAATATAAAGGAAAAATTCTGGGAAAACTGTAGGTAGTGGGTGAGAGGCTGTGAAAACAGAAAAATTACAGGGTTATTAAAATCAGTGTTGTTTGCTCAATACTTGGTTTAAAACACGTGCTGTTTTATAAATTGGTGAATAACATTTGCACAAGCTTAAATGACGTTATACATTAGAATGCAACATTTGGGAGATGTTGAAATTCTTACCACATTTTGGGGTTCATTTCTTAATATAATCATCTGAAGTGAAGTTAATTTCATATTATCCCTCTATAGTGCTTTAATTTATAAAAACATAAAAACAGAGCTCTCCTCTGCCTACTCATTATTTGTCTGGGCTTCATGCAAAGACAGGAATTACACTCATACTGGGATGATTGTATAAATTTTTCACAGGAAAATTTATTACAATTCATAACTGTGTTTTGTACTAGATATTTTTATTACTAATGTTAACTCACATTTACACAGAATGTTTAGGGTATGCTAAGTTTAGGTGCATGTCCAAGACTTCAGGTGTTTAATTACAATTTACAAGCTTTAGGGTGATTTGTTTTCACTCAGAGAACTTCATGTTCATCTGTTTGTGACAACATAATGCCTCCATCAAGCAGTAGAAATTATTAAATTGGTAGGAAGCACCACAAAGAATGAGATGTTTGCATTGCAATATTGAATATAATGTTGCCCAAGAAGGTGGGAGCAAGAAAAAAAAAAGGTTGCATGATTTTATTAGGTATGTCATGTTAAATAAAGCCTAATAGACAATGTCAGCATGATGAATACCTTGACCTAAATTTGCATGTTTCAGTTTTTCCTACAGAAACTGAAATTTCTTCAGTATAAATCACTGGTTAAAGTCTGAACACCAACCCACATTCCTGTGTATGTAAATGGGTGTGTGCATGCATGTACATTAATAGAGAAAAAGCCAAGGTGTCTACTGTTTTCAGCTATTTCCTAATGACACAGTAATAATAGTCAGTGTTAGCTGGCCTGTACAGTAAATTAGAATCTCTGCAAAATTGCCCACTGTAATAACCAGAAAAATATGAATTTGCTTTGAAGTAAGAAAAAACAGGAAACAAAATTAATAATAAAAAAAAAGTTTAGAAAATATCTAAATACTTGAACTTTTTTTTTAAACTGAAATACTTTTTTTTTCTCCTTCCTTTTTTTTCCTTTAAAATAGTACTGGGCCTTGAATTTACCTTCTGCACACTACCTTGATTTAATAATCTAAAATGTTTTGCAGAATCTATGATAATTTTAAATTCGTAAGGATTCCTGATTCCTGCAGGTCTGTTATTTCAGTTATTTTTGTGGTAATTATGTAATCAAATGGTTGTCATATAATTGAGGTCAAAATGTATAATCCCAAAATTGTTAGGGGGCCATGTAAAATTTGCTGAATTTATTAAAACAGTTAGAAGGTTAGGAATAATATTTTAAAGGAGTGATTGAGAAATTTTCTCTTTGATATTTTCTTTCAAATATTCTCTATTCAAATATTCTCTTTGATAGAGAATTTAATATACACTCGTACATTTTTGTATTTAACTGTACTGTTAAGAAATTTCAGATTTTATGACTATCAAGAAAAATAATTAGGCTGACACCAAAAAGAAGGGCATGCAAAAATACATCATCATTTCAAAGCTCATAATTTCAAATCTTGATCTTTCTATGAATTTTGTAGAACTACAGAGTGCAAAAGCTTTATTTCTTTTTCCTCCCACAAAATTTTGTCTGGGAGCAAGCCTTAGGAAATACCCTAGTTTCCTAGTTTTAACTAAACCAAACCATTTGAAGACCTTAAACTTGAAAGTTAGTGCTAAAATCATGCACAATAGAGCATGCACACAATTTTATAAAATGCCCAAGTCACTCTTGCTTACAGGAATGCAGAAATTGATATTACTTCCTGGTGTGAGAGTAGAAGATATTCAGAGGAAGTGTTGCATATGGTAACAGGCTCTGAACTCTTAGCAGATCTATCTACAATTTTTTTTTATACTCCAGGAACAACTTTTGCAGTTCACAGAATGCAAAAATTAAAAAGGCATCTTGTACATCTGCCCTCAAATCCCCAATGGCATGCTTGTTGCTTCTATAAAAGTCTTTTATCATGGTTAAGGTTGCCAGATTAGTATCAGCCAGCAATTCTTCCCCCACTTCAGTCTGATGTGTCTGATTGTCTGGATTTCTCTTTGAGGTTATTTCTTGCCCGCTTCCCCATTTTGACTAGGTCATCTAACATTTCAGCTGCCTGTTAAAATGCCTTGAAAGCTGGGGAACTGCAGGTCATTGGCACTTCTTGGACAGCGGGCCCGTGTTTTATGCGCAGGGACTGAAAGCAGATTTTTGGCCGAGCTGCTGTGGAGGATACTTGATTAGGTGTCTGCTAATTAAAAGGCTTTCAGAATTTTTTTAACTTGTGAGTCTCATTTTAGCTGTTAAAACTTCTGTAGCTGCACCGTATAGGTTGAATTGAAAAACAGTTTATGATGTGTCAGTAGCAAAACCCTCTAATCCTTTTGCTAAATGTCAGTTGGCTCCATTGTCCTCCCATCTTTGCCCATAGAAACACATATCAAAATTCAGTTTCCAGTTACGATGTTGAATATATATGACATGGTAGAATGCAAAATTAAATACAATTCCACACAGACAACATTTTTTGAAAAATGAATGAGTCAAATAAAAACGGCTTCATTTTGTATTTGTGGCTGCAACATTAATTTACATTAATTTTACAGAAATTAAAGTCAATGTGATGATGATGATGCTGATGATGATGCTGCTGACGATGATGGTATTTCTTATTTTATCTAGTGATACAGGAAAGTGACAAAATGAATGTACCTATAAACAGAACAATCTCTTGTTCTCTCCAGAAAATCCAATTAGAACATAACAGATTACTTTTCACAAAAAGTAACCTGTAGATTTCAATCTTCTGTTCATAATTTAAAACAAAACCAAAATAAGACAAATTAGAAATGTTCTGCTGTTCAACATTCTGGGATTTTTTAAATAGAAAATAGTACTTTGAGTCATCAAAAAAAGTAAATAAATTGCAAGCATTTCTGAACCCCCAAGTTTCTGGAATTCATGCTGTGGATCCAAGCGGTGAAATTCATTAATCTCAGCATTGTGTATTCGCAACTAAAAAATTTGCAAAAAAAGCAGCAAATGTTGCTCTTTATATGCAAGCTGTCACATTCTGGACCCTGTGAAGGTGCTTTATGGTGGATGTTTGCAGGGAAGGTGGGCTGGTCATCAGAGACGTTTTAAAAATTATCCTTGTACAGCTGGTATGCTGTGCAAGTGGGACTGCATTCATAAATAATTTAGCCTAGGTGGAACTCACAAGTAACTAATCTAACAAATTACACAAGATTTTGTTAATACCTTCTACACCAGTTTAAAAAAAAATTATAAATAGCATTTTTAATCTTGCAATTCTCAAATCTAAAGTCATAGGAGCAAACTTGGCCAGGCTCTGCTGAGGTGAGTTAATAGCCCCATTAAGGTTGCTGTAGTATTAATCTGAAGTACAAGTACAAATCCGAAGTGTGGAGTTTTACTTGGCATGCATTGCGCAGGTCAGGCACCTGTGGGTGGTGACAGGCCAGTATTGGAAGGTGCTCCACATGCAGGGAATGCTTACGAGCAGTACAGTGCACGCCTGAGAAGGCCAAGACCACCTCTCACTCCTCTCATGCATGGCAGAGATTTATCTCTCTGGCAATTGAGCAGGAAAGGAAGCACGTGTGAGAGTATACACAGGTACATGCACACCTCTTACCTCATGTAGACACATAGATTTGCATTGTCTAATTAACACGGTAAGTCTTCTTAAATTACCATAGTCTGTCAATATTACAATGCAAGCACAAGTCTTAAAAAAGGACTTTTAGGAAAATATTCCTGTTGTTCCCTGTTAATGGTGTGCTTGTCACATTATGAATACTTCTTGTACATTCAAGAAGTATTCATAAGTCTCAGACTGTCACTAGAGTTGGGCAGGGAATCTCATTCTGCAAAGACTAATTATTATGGACCTAAGCTCCATCTCCAGAGATCTTAAGTAATTTTTTGCTTTCTCATAAGCTGTTGTGGGTTATTTAGCCTATGTTTGGATACATTTAGCCAGTTGTTAATGATTTATTCAGTTATGGCAAGATATATAAATTAGTGTATGGTTGGTAATGTTTTATAAACATTTAAATTACAAGCAAGTCAAGTAACTTCCACTAGACGGAACCAGATTGGCTCTGGCATGCTTCTATATCAATATAAAGCATTTAAGCTACTGTAGTGAACCATGTCAAGTGAACCTCGTTGGACATTTATGAATCTATTCATTAATAATAGATGAGCTCTCCTTCCCTGGTTTTAGCCTTCTCCAAAAGTAATTGTGGAAAATAAATTTTAAGTTAGTTTAATTAGTTTCAAGTTGCAGTCAGACAGATTAATAAATTAATAACACGTGGTAGAATCAGCAAATCAATAATCACACTGGGCTGTAGTCTTAGAGCAGCCAAGGTTTTTTTGGCTAGTACACAGGTACTAGTGTTATTACTTGGATGGAGACAGTCTTCCCATTGGGTAGGTTCATGGGTAGGATGGTATATGCTTTGTGTTACAACACCTGCAAGCACCCTGGCAATGTCTGGGTGCTAAAGTATAAGAGAAAGAGCATCCCACAACTTCAGGTCAGAAAGACTGCAAAACAAACAAAAAAAAAAATACCCAAAACAAAATCATCTTCCACCATGAGAAGTCAACAAATTCAACAAATACAATGTCTTTGTATATGGGAAGACATAGCTTTTGGACCAAGCTCAACCTTATATTTATAATTATAATTATAATTATAATTAGCTATCGTTATAGTTAGGCTTATAGTTATAATTAGACTTGACCTGTTTCCAGTGAATAAGACTGTACATGAAGGAATTATATCCAGATTATCTTTTTACATGGTATTTTGTAAATTTCACATTTAGGATTGTGTAAATACCTATGACACAATACAGCTGATAGTGATTCAGTGATTCATCACACAGCTGATAGCTTCATCCAGCTGGTGCAATAAATTCATGAGTGCATTAAAATGGGGACATTCTATTCTACTTGTTAAAAAATAATTCTGACTGAGCCTTACCATTGTAAGTTTCTAATTAGAGCCTGATTTTCCTGTCTTTTAATTTTTTTGAGGGTTTGCCCCAGAGTTTTTCTTGCTTGTAACATCAGGAGAAAAACATGGAGTGGATTTTTATGTTGTCATAGTATTAAGATAAAATCCACGCTTTTCTTAAGGTTTGTGGTGCATGATAGTTTATTAGACAATTAACAGAAACACTATAGCCTAAAGAAATCAGAGACTTTTCTGAAATAACTGTGATGTATAATTAATTAAAGTAACTGGATATGCCTGGGCTTGTCTCCAAATTCTGAGTGCCCAAGGAAAGAGGGATAGTGTCAGTGCTGGAATTAAGGTGGGACCCACCACAAAAGCATTCTGGTCACTCAGAGAGCTTAGTTTTAAAACAAAAAATTAGAGCAAATAGAAAACTGCAAACTGCACTTTATACAGTATGTCACCAAGTAACTTGTGGGGGTCAGAGAACCACCACACACTGGTAAGAAACTGTGCTGATAAACACTGAATTGGGAGCCAAAACTGTTTGAGTGGGCAAATCTAGCCATAGTACTATTAAGTATCATTACTGAAGTGATATTAAACCAAATAGAAAAAATACTTTTAAGTCTGAGGGAGTAAAAGAACCTTTGCCTTATGTTCCTCTAAATTAGTTTCATGCACCTATCAGTCCTCAATTTTATGATATTTTATAACCAAATCTGGGGCATGACACTATGAAATAAGGTAGTATTTCAGTGTGATGGACTGTATTGAAATCCCTTTTCCTGAACCAGTGGAAAGGCATCTTGTACAAGTCTATAATAGTTTATAAATTGAGGATATAATGACTGAATTTCTGTAATGCAGGAACTTATTGGTGATATTGGTGAAGTACATTTGACAACTGTAATTTTGAAAAGCAATTGATTTTAGTTAGGTGGAGATTCCTAAATTTTTGAGTTGATGACACGTATCCTGTAATTTTTTTGGGTTTTTTTCAGTCTGAAAATGTTTAATATTCATTGAAATTGTCGAATGTTTAATAAAATCAAAATTGTCTATGACAGCAGGCATGCCACATTTACAAGGAAAAAATACTTGGATTAGAACAAGAGCTGTGAAGACAGAAAGTGCGAACTAGCAAAACCTTCTCCTGTGGCACACAGTGTTTGCTGAAGGGTAAACTAGCCAAATGGACTTCTGGTGTAAAGCAGTTAGAGTCTTTACTGCAATAAGTATTTCAATATTAGTTCAAGGTAACATAACTCTAAGTGGGACAGAATCGCCAGTGGATGAGTAGTGAGGAGATCATCTTCATTACAAGAGGGCAAGTCTTATCTTTTTTTTGGAAGAAGCAGGACAGAATTAAATTTTGTTACATTCATATAAGTGATTTACCCAAGTCATGGTCTGTTCTAAAGCTGATATGTCTGACATGTTTTGCATAAACTACATCTAAAGAGAGTTTGAATTTAAGCCACAGAGGTTAGCTCCATTGTTTGGAGCATGGTGCTAATTAACACCAAGCTTGCAGGTTTGATCCCTGCTTGGGTCATTCATTGAAGAGCTGGGCTTGTTCCCTGTGGGTCCCTTCCAGCTCAGATGATTCTGTGAGGTAATTTCCTATTTCAGAATGAGAAGACCTGTGAAATGCCCAAAATTTCCACAGGGTAGAAAAATACCTTCCCACCACATCTAGAACAACTTTAGCAATCTTCTGCAGTCAGTGGATTGCAGTAGCTGAAGCCAGGGATGATTGAGATCAACTTCTTCTTCAGCTTGAGTTCTCAGCTCAATTGGCAGTTTCAAGATTATGTACATGGGTTTGAGTGTCTGTTCCCCATTTTAGAACAGATATATTTATATGGTGCTTCACAAATCTAGAGAGATGAAGCCATATGTTTTTATTTGTGTTTTTGGGGTTTTTTGAATCTAAGCAGGTATTCCTGTAAATCAATCTGTCATTCCAGGCTCTTTCTCCTTTCTTCAAACTTCACAAGCTGTATACCACAACTTCCAGCTGTGCTGAAAAGTTTGTCCTGCTGAACAAAAGTGGCAGCTACCTGAGAACTATGTTGTGAACAGTTCACCATATAAACAGTTTCAGGAATCTTTTTAATACGAAGTTCCCCATGGCAGTGCCAAAACTGTTGATGTGCAAAGTTTGAAAAATGACCACATCTCTAAAAAATATATAACCTGGGAGGCAATCGTGTAGAACTTCATACTGCAGTTCTCTTGAAATTTCTGCAATATTTGGTAACTCTAGACATAACTGTTTTCCATGGTGCTATTGGATCCTTAGACTTGAATGCAAAAATACATCTTCATTGTTTTGAATGATACTTAGACCATACAGTACAGTTCATTAACTTGTTTCTTGAACATTACTACCATGACCAAAAGATTTCAGGTCTGAACTTACTTACTCTTTGTTAAGAATTGCTATTTTATTTACTGACAAGACATACGGCTTTATAGGAATTGTCTTAGAAACATCAGTTTCTGTTTTAAGGGCATAATACCATTGAGACTTACAGCACTTCAGACTTTGACTTGACTTTTTGTCATATTAAGCTGCCAAGGTCTCATTGAGACAATAACTAAAATGTATGTGTAAATACCTGATCTTCTTTATTTACCAAAAAAGTTTTGATGCAGTAAACATTTAATGAGAAATATTTTCAGATCAGAAGAGGTATATTAAATGGTCCCATGATGGTGTTTTCATCGTCTTCCTTCTGAAAATAGGGATAACTTAGAGCATGGTGCTTGTAACATCAGGGTTGTGGGTTCAATTCACTTAAGAGTTGGACTTAGTCCTTGTGGGCCCCTTTCAGCTCAGAATCTACTGTGATTCTTCCTGGCCCTTTAGAAAATATCAAGGCATGTTTAGGAAGAACAGAAGAAACATCCCTCATAGTTTATATCCATTTTAGTTCTTTGAAAGCCATTTCTAGTGAAAAAATCTGGGCTGTGTGCTATCTGTGAATTTAATGGAAGGTATTTTCTACTTATAAACTGTAGTGCCATACTAGCAGTTGTAATCCCCCAGTGTAAAGATAATTCAGTCATTAGGTGTAAAAATCTTAGGAACGTTAGAAATCATCAAACCAAAATAAGGACCACCAACAGCCTTTTTTCTGATGATTTTTTTGATCTTAACTGAAGTCTTTGTATCCCTGCATTGCCAGCCAGGCAATTGGCAATTATTTCCTCTGGCCATGGGTGCAGATGATGGGGAGAATGGTGCAGAACCTAAAACAGCAAAATTGTACTGTGGAAGTTTGGTTTCCTCTTGGTAATTAGTCATGTCTTATGTAAGTGGTTGGATTTCGGCAGCTTAAAAATGGACATCTTTTTTATACTTCATGTAGTTGTTGCGAACTGGAATGACACAAAGTTGCACAATTTAGAAATAGATACTAGACAACTGAGACGTCTGGTCTGTTTCTTTTACATAAGGACTAGATTTTTTCACAGAATAGTCTAGACGGTGGCAAGAATGAAGTGAGGCAGCAGCCCACACGCAATTTGGGGAGCAAATGCTTAAAACAGGTTTCTGAGTTCTTCTTCCACCCAGAGATTTGGATGCAGAAAAGAGAAGAAAATTCAGAAGCATATCTAGTCTCTCTACGCACAGGGTAGGATAGGGACAAAAGACAGCAAGTGATCGATCATGTTATTCTGACCTTGGATAGTAAGAGCACACTTCTGAGGACTCAAAGTGGATCAGAGGGAAAAGAGAACACAGAGAAGGCTGGTTGGTAAGTTTCTACAAGCCAGTTCTGGAGAGGTGACAGCAATTCATTGTGAAAACCCTGATAGGGAAGGATGTTCTCATAGACACAGAATAAGGGTCCATAGAATTCATGAAAAGAGAAGGGAAACGGCCAGCCTGGGTGAAAGCAATCTGTAAGCAGCACAGTATTGCTTCTTATCAAAGCTGAATCATTTCCAGCCCAGCAGGGAAGAAAGAAATTCAGAATCTGATAGACGAGACAAAGAACTGTCCAACAGATGAGTTATTGTACTCATTGCCTATCTGGAAAGGACAGACTGCAGGATCATCAGAATATGTGTTTTACGCAGAAGAAGAAGACTAATAAGTTCCTATGATGTGGAGGGGAGGGGAAGGGGAGTGGTTCTGCATTAAAAAAAAACCCCACATAATATTGTTTTAGCATCAACAGATGGAAAAAAAATTAGCTAACCCCAAAGATTTTGAGTTAGGAGACCGAAGAGCATGCAGATTGCTCAGATGCTGTTTTGCTTTATTTTTCTGCAAGTTGAAGTATGTATATATACTGTGTTAGACCAGCAGTGAGTATTTTTAGACACACTTATGTGATGCAGCTTTTGAGTGGACTGTCCTCTGAATATGAAAATATTCCTCAATATTTTACTGCACTATTCTTATGACCAGAGCTTTTGTAAAAGTAAGGCTGTAACTTGCCAGAGGAAATTCTACACGATTGAAAATTATTCAGTCTGTGACACCAATGAACAGTGATGTTAGAAAGGAAACTTGCAAAAATCAGTCAGTTACCTTTTCATAGTGGAGACATTTAGGCTATGTCCAGGCTGCACAGAACAGTGCTGGGTTAGAGCTCTGCAAGAGCTCACCTTAAGGCTGAGTTTCATGTGTGGATGTGGCAAAGTACATCTTTGGGGAGACCTAGTTTGCCTCCACCTTTTCACAGAAAGCTCTTGATAAAGCCTGAGAGTGTATTCTTGTGAGATAAACATTTCCCTGAACCATTTCGTATTTTTTGATTTAACTTTCAGTGTATGATAAGTATCATTCAAAACACAGGTAGACAATAAACAGGCAGTTATCAGTGGAAAACCTGGATTAATCTTGACTATGAGCTTGGGTTTATTTCATCTCAGGGTTTTGGGATTCCATGTAAGACAACGTGATGTATTGCTGACGGGGACATACAGTAATGGAGGAAATAGAATATTTTTTCTAGGGGAGTTCCTTGGGCATCAGTTTCTGTGCTGACCTTATTGAATATTTCCATTAATGACTATAGTATGATTATTAGGGATGTACAGCATTTGGGATCTACTATAGGGAAAACAGACATGGAATAAAAAAGGGACGAAATACTGTAATACAAATGTTACAGTCTATTATTGAGGATATAATGACTGAATTTCTGTAATGCAGGAATTTAGCTGTGGAAAATGACAAAGAGCAGGATCAACATAAGGTGGTAAATCATCAGATCATAGTATTTCCACTGTGGCTTTGAGGAGTTTTATGATTGTTTTTTTGTTTGGTTTGGATTTTTTGATTGATTGTTTATTTTGTTTGTTTGGGGTTGTTTTAAGTTTTCAGGTGAGATTCCAGAGGAGATTTCAATAGATTCACAGTATTGCCTGGTGCCAATAAGGTGTTCCTCAGCTGCAAGAGTATAACTTCATAGTTTTTTAGTACTTCAGTGTTTATGTCACTTTCGTGTGATCTGTGAGATAGGGATTTAATGACACTGCTGCTGAGGCAGGGAAGCCCCAAGCACACACATTGGTGAGGGATAGATATGTGCCTGCATGTAAAATACTAAAATAGAAAGATGTGGTGGAGTATCATGAAACTCCAGTGGTTCATGAACCTCTCCATCCAGAGAGAAAAGAAACTGCCTTATGTACATGATTAAATACTCACTAGTCTTGAAAATGAAGAGTGTGTTTCCTTAGGCCATTGATGGGCCAAAGTGGAAAGTCAGCTTGGACAGTCAGTCCCATGAATGATTCTTTACGATTCTGAATACAACCTTCAGATTTTTAATATTTTTCTTTAGGTTTCATTAAGGGTCAGAATCTAGACAATATTTGTTCTTAGGATTTCGTTTTCTTTTGTTTCATGTTATTACTAGTAATGGTATTATTGCTAACCAAAAGCCCCCAGATAGAGTATTTGAAACATTTGTTTGCTGCTTATCTATTTGATTTAGACAAAGAGCCAAAAAAAAAAAAAAAAATAGCCTAAATCTTCCAGCAAGCTAAGTATATTAGAAACTCTATAGTTCTCAATTATGTGCTTTGAATCTACCTTTTTCTTCCATATTTTTGTTCTGTTTATTTGAAAGGGGATTAAAATGGGGAAAAAAAAAATCTAGTAGTTTCCCTAGCACACTCATTCTTTCAAAACTCTGTTGGTCTACAGGATTTTGTGTTTTGAAGAGGATAACTGAGATCAGAAATGGAAGAAGAAGCCACCAGCAGCATTTATAAATGTAATTTTAACTAATTAATTTCTCTATTAATCTTACATGTTAGGTGGTAGCTTTGCCACTTTTTATGTATTTCACATAGCAGCTGAAATGCAGAGCCCCTCTGAGTCTGATCTGACAACCTTCACCACAAAGGCAGAGCTTCTGTTTGACAATGGGACTTAATGATCACAGCAAGCAGGATTGAGATTTTAGTAGTGTGCTTCTGTGTGATTGTGACAGTGTTGACACTAAATCAAATTCAATTAGCAGGGCTTGTTAATGAGCTATAATGCTTTGCAAAGTAGAAAGGACAAAGCATTTTGCAATCTCCAGCCTGCAGACTAGTTACTCCCAATGTTAATAGAGCAATAGCTTAAGGAACCACTGCTGGATTTTTTTCTCTAGATTTATGTTAAAGAGCGCTCTGCTAATGAATCCCTGAACAAATGTGTTGTGTATTACTGGAAGGGGGGGTGAGAAAATACAGGCTTCTTTGTCCTCAAGTGCTCTTGAAGTGGTTTGTAAAACCACTGTGCAGCATAGCAAGTAGTAGAACGTGCAGCAGCAGGTGACAGCATGCTGAACCAAGTACGGTATTGGGCGGAGTGTCCTGTGAGCCCCAGACCCAGAGGCACTGCCCTGGTGCTGAGCTCGGGGTGCTGCACATCCAGGAGTGTGCTGAGCTCAGAGGGGCTGCACATCCAGGAGTGTGCTGAGCTCAGGGTATTGCACATCCAGGAGTGTGCTGAGCTCGGGGTGCTGCACATCCAGGAGTGTGCTGAGCTCAGGGTATTGCACATCCAGGAGTGTGCTGAGCTCAGAGGGGCTGCACTTCCAGGAGTGTGCTGAGCTCAGGGTATTGCACATCCAGGAGTGTGCTGAGCTCAGAGGGGCTGCACATCCAGGAGTGTGCTGAGCTCGGGGTGCTGCACTTCCAGAAGTGTGCTGAGCTCAGGGTATTGCACATCCAGGAGTGTGCTGAGCTCAGGGTATTGCACATCCAGGAGTGTGCTGAGCTCGGGGTGCTGCACATCCAGGAGTGTGCTGAGCTCGGGGTGCTGCACGTCCAGGAGTGTGCTGAGCTCGGGGTGCTGCACATCCAGGAGTGTGCTGAGCTTGGGGTGCTGCACATCCCACGAGTTGAGGCTGGGCTGTGCCAAGTGAGCACTTAAACAAACACAGCAGCTCTGCTCATGAAGCTCCCACCAGGGCAAGGTGGAAAGTGTGTGATGTCTGCCTGAGCTGCCCCTGGAACCTGTGTTCCATTTGCTGGTCACTTTGTGACCCTGTCTGAAAAGGTGAAGTCTTTTAGGGGAAGAGTGTTAAAATTTACTTCATAATGCATTAATGAGGTGGTCCCCATTTAAATTGTAGAATAACAATGACAGTAATAATTTCTCCTTTAATGGAGGATGACAAGTCCAATTCTCCAGCAAATTATATATGTGTCATTCAAACTGAATTGCTTCCTTGTAGTCCTCTACCAATATATCAATATTAACTTACAGCGATAATTTAATGTTTTAAAATACTTGTATTCCTAGTGGATGTGACACCTCTCATTTGTTTGCACAAAAACACTTTACATCAATGTGTATGTATAAAATTAGCATTTTATCCTGCTATCATAGAACTCCAATTACAACTGATAATAGCTTTTTAAAATTTAAATAGTTTGGACCAATTTTTTCCCCCAAAACTTAAGATTTCCTTATCAACAATTGCTCCTGGAAAATTTTAGTAAAGAATTTAACTCACAGAATGAAGGTTTGAGACTAGTAAATCATATTGTCGAACCTGAAGTCATGACCAAAACAAAACTGTGTTTCTGCTAACCCAGTAACTAAGCTTTTCAGATTTGCTGTGCTTTGCCCCTGAGTGTAGAAATGCCTGTCGTGTTAGCAAGTGCATGTAGCACATTGTTTATGGCAGCTTAGAAGGAGTTCCAAAGTAAATCTGGAACCAAATCCAGTAATTTACAGTTTCAGTCTTCTCAGTTGACAGTTTCTTCGAAATCAGAGCTGTATCAAGGCATTCATGCCCCTATGCTGCAATTCCCCACATCCTGACTTGCTTTGTAAGAACTGTGCTGTACACCAAGCAGTCCCAATCATCAGACACACTAACACACGAGGGGCAAGAGGGGGAATTGCCCTTTAACCCTCGCCTTTTGGAGCCCACTGCCCTGCCCCAGTGCAGCCGTACCCCCAGTACTGTGTCGGAGTGCCGCGTTCCTAGAAGGATGTCAGACTCCTTGAGCACGTCCAGACAGGAGTGACTGAGACAGTGAAGGGTCACTTGTTTTGTTCCCCTTGGAGAAGGGGGCTGAGGGGTGACCCCCATCAACATCCACATCTTCTTAGGGCAGGTACAGGGCAGGCACTGGTCTTCTCTCTCTGGGGACCAGCGATAGGACACAAAGCAAAAGAGTGAAATGAGTCAGGGGAAGTTCAGATGGGGTGGGAATGAAAGGTTTTTCACTGAGGCCATGGTCAGTCACTGGAACAGGGCACCAAGACTGCCAGAGTTCGTGGAGTCTCTGAACTACTCTTAGCTGTGTGGTTTAGTTTTATATAGTCCTTCCAGAAGTAGGCTGTTGGATGTGATGATCCTTAAGGGTCCTTTCCAGCTTCAGATACTCCTTAAAACACTGATGGTTAGGTAGGAGTTCCCTGATTCACAGAAATACATATCCTTCCATTATCATGGAGGTTCACCCCAAGAGCACTATAGTTTGTACATGTGCTCTGAAGACACCTGCTTCATGGCTAGTAGGATGGCCAGTTGCTTGGAATTTTTGGTCAGCAGTTGGTGTTGCCTGCCTGAGGTCTGTGAGAGGCTTGAAACATTCACTTCTTTTGTTGTAGCTGAGTATCATCTTCCCTGGTAGTGAGCTTTTCTGTAGCTTTTGATGGTCAGGAAATGGCAGACATCTTAAAATTAACACATCCTTTAGGTTTCATCAAAATTGTTTTCATAAACAACTGACAAATCAGCATCTTAGAAGGTAAATCGTCTGATTAAAGAAACTTCTGAAGAGATTTACTTCTTTTACTTCAGTCTCCCTATTCCTCAGCTGCTGCTTTCTAAAATTTACATATGCTTATCTAATTAATATACTGTAAAACCAAGTATATTCATAATTCTAAATATTAGAATACCATTGAATATTAAAAAAAAAGCTAATGAGAAAATTGAGATTTTTCTTTTTAGAGCAGTATCATGTAGTATGTATAGTAAATAAGACTCCAGGCCAAACATTGAACAACTAGCAGAAAACAGGCTATTGATTCATTGTTTTTCAATGAACACCACTCACCCTGTGTATTGTGTGAGGTGCAGTTCTGTGGAGAGCAATAACTGAGTCCTGTAATTCACAGCTGTATCATAAAGCATGCACACCAGAGGGGAAACTTGTTTGTAGTATTTCCTATCTCCAGATAGCTTGAACCTTCTTCTTGTGTGCTGTGCGCATTTTGTAGCATGAATGATGACACTCACACCATGAGATGGTTCGGTGTGATCCAAATGTTAAATCAGGAGCACTTTGAAAATACAGTATTTTGCTTTATCACTGAGTCAGATGATGTTCTGCATTTCTCATTAATGACAGTGAATGTAAGAGGAGACTGGTCCTGCGGAGAGTTGATTCCCTCTCTGGTGTTTTGTATTCATGATTCCCTTTGGGATAGCCACTTTGTCAGCCTCTGATCTTGGTTATGTTGGTAAGCCTGAAGTAATTCAATTCAAAACAAAGGAGCTGAACTCAGTTTATATGACTACAACAGAAGAAAATCTGCCTCTGAAAATGCAGTGTAAGGGCTGGAGGAGGTATAAATATTGTGTTTTTAAAAATATCAAATTTTTACTGTCCTCACACAATTTCTCTAATTATTTTTAAGTTTTAGCATGTATTTGTTTCCTATACCTTCTACAAGATGGCAAAATGAATAGTTTTGGAGGAGAAGGGAGTATTTTCCCTCCTCTTGAAACAGTTTTTCAAAGTTAAGATGATCTTTCAAATATCGTCTGTTCCACTGAGAAAATGGTTTGCAGTATGTGAAATTGCTGTATTGAAAATCATTAAATCATAGCATCCTGCCATCATTGAACATACTGTATTGGAGCCCAAGTTCTGCATTTTGTTTTCATGTAGTAATTACTTTAGACCTTGTGGAAAAAGATGCACTGTAACCTGGGATTATGCTCTGCATACAGTGGAGCCTTCCATCCATAAAAGGGCTGCAACAAGTCTTCCTGAAGGAGTAAAATACATCTAGGTGATAATTTACACTTAAAATTATGTAACCATTCAAGTGGCAAAGAATTCCAAGTTTTGGCTTTCTGCTTCCAGATCTAACTACATCACTGCCCCAATGGAGATAAAGGGTCCAGAGAATAAATTCATTAAATCATGAATTATAATCCTTTTTTAGCCACTCTGTTTAGAACAGCAACAGATATGTAAAAAGTAGATAGCCCTGCAGAAAGTTTTAATTGCAGTAGAAAGGCTTTTAGTGAATCTAAAGCTGTAATAACGTGAGAGAAGGCAGAAAGAAGGTGGAGCAATTAATGTGATTGCAAGTATACCCATGGTTAAGAGATAGAAGCTTCTCCTTTGGTAAGCATATTGGAGCCATTTATAGAGGTAAGAGAATTAGAGAGAATTTTTCTCACTGTTAAATCCTCTTACCTTGAAGGTTTAAATTAGTAGTAGTAGTAGACCTAATCTTAGGTAGGCAGCAATGTGAACACCAGTAATAAAGCAATTTTTCTTTCCTTACCCAGAACTGAAGTGGAACTGGGTTTCACACAAGCCATGTAATCCTTTTTCCTGACCTGGTTTGCTTCTCTTTGCCTAAAATGCTAGTAACAAGTAGACACCTATTGTGAAGAAAATTAAGGTAACAGGTTTGTTCATAATGAGGTAGAAATGAAAAACTGAGAGAATGTAGTTTCTTGATTAAATGGGAACAGTTTTGAAGTTCTTTTTTATGACCGGTCCCTGAGCAAAATCACCAATTCAGACTTTGTTCATATTCCAAAATGGGACTTTAACTTGTTGACTTCACTGCTAATATTTTCAGATGCTAATCTCTTTCTATTAGCTACCTGATCTACTTTTTTATGGAATGAAGGTTGCATCTCTAAACAAAGGCTTTGGTATGTGAACGCTGTGAGTGGGGGTCTGTGGAAGTATTTAAAATTCAAAAACAAAATAGGTTTGTATTATTTGTACTGCTGATGACAGGCACTTGAATTTTGCTTTCTTGTGGTTGAATCCACACAAGACTGCAAATGGGAAGGGGACACTTCCCACTTCCCGCTGGGACTGCGTGCCTGAATACCAGTATAGCATGGAGTCTGGAGAGAAGATAGGGCAGGAGGCTCTCTCCAGACACTTGAAGCTGAAGCAGTCTGCTGAGGTGTAGTAAATACAGGTTATTGCATTCATATTGCTATAATATATTGCATTCATATTGATGTTATGTTATTTCTAGAGTCCCGTACCTTATGAGCAGTTCTTCTCAGCAGTGTCGTTGTTACTTCTCAGCCAGGACTCCTCCAAGGCTCTCCCTGACCAGAAAGCCTCCCCCCTTTTATCTCAGTTGCCTTCACGAGCCACAAGCTGCTGCCCAATTAAGGACTTCACAGCAGTAGCTCATTTAGAACAACTAGGATTGAGGCACAGCCACTTACACAATACATATATTTTACAAGGACTCCTGCTACACAGGTGGGTAAATTACAACTGGATCTCGGTTGTCAGGGGAAAGATGGAGCAGATCTCCTCAGCTGTGTCTTGCATGACAGCTGTGCCAGGCCTGTGGCATGAACCAGATGAGACCTTTCCTCTCAGGTACCAAGCTCTGCCACGTGCTTTAGACACTCCAAATGTTACTCTGTATTCAAGATCAATACTGGAATGACAAGAGAGATTTTAGGTGCTGCCTGCCCTACAGTTTTTACATCCACTTGTTTAGTTGACATTGGAAAGACTGCTGTGACTCCGGTGCCACCTACGGATCTGGAAAACCTGGTGCACCAGATTCCTGGACACTTAGTAAAAAAATTGCCTAAAGAGACTGGGAGTCCTCCTAGAGCTAGAGATGAATCTAAAATGTCCTCTCCTTCCTGTAAAGGACATCCATGTTAGGAAAGAGATGTTTAGGAGAACATGACTATCAAATTCATATTTACTGGCTGTTTCAAATTCAGAGTGTTCCTCCTTAGGTGGGAAAAAAAGGAAGTTAAGCAGCATCTTGAGGTGCATTAAAACTGAATCTGAGTTGAGGAAGTCAAATGTGTTGAAATTTGAAATGGCAGCTTGACCCCATTTGTCTGCTACTGTAGGCATGACTGAGCCCACCCTCTGATGAATGTTCTGTGCCATCATGTCTCTGGGAGTTATTAAAATTTATCACCTATAAAATATTAATTATACAAATACTATGAATCCTCTAAGTTCACTCTATCTTAGAGAGTGGGTTTGGGTGTATTTTTCCTGCAATATAACAGGAAGCCCTGGATGTTGTGAACTCAAAATTAAGTGTGTTGCTCACTGAGTTGTTCCTAAATCTTTTTTCTTAAGATAGTGAAAATGTGTTAAGAACTGTTCAAAAGTGAGCTCTATGGATCTCTGTTCTTTATAATTTTTTTTTACTGAATGATACGAGTGAGAACTAATGTAAGCAATATTCGATATGTTAAAATAGCACCAAGAATCTTTAATATACCATATCATTATCATCCTTTTCTCCTACTGCTTTCTTAAACCTTTTTCTTCCTTGGATAACTTATATTTGTGTAGCTATTTGTATGCGATGAACCCTCAAAGCAATTAATTTATTAAATTGTTGTGCTCGGTCACCATATCAGTTTAAAATAAGTAGGTATAATGTTGGAATTTCTATTTTGTTTGTATTACCTGATAGTGCCTCAAAAAATTTTGAAAACAAAGAGATTTATTTATCTGTTTTATAAGTGAAACTGATGTTCAGAAAGTGAAATGTGTACCTGAGGGTCCATAGATCAGGCAGATAAAGATCCTTTTGGCATCCCACTACGCTTTCATATGATTTAATAGAAACAGGCCTCCTTTTCATGATATTTTAATAAAAAACTTCTCAGAACTTGGCCAATAGACATGTATTAATATTGAATATGTAAGTTTAAAGAATCAAGCCTGCCACCTGATTTCATTTTGCATATTCATTCTGCCTGGATGGTAACCTAAGTTGCAACCATGCAAAGAAATAATCATTGGATTATTGACCAATAATCACTGGTTGCTAGAATTGAATTTGTGGTCACTGGGATATACAGACAAATCACTGAGTATTTACACTTTTATATGTACAAATGTGCCCTGTGTAGGGGAGGGAACATGGGTACAAGTGGAAATCCAACACTTGTGTAATTGGGGATGGCTTTAGCATCACTGGGGTTCAATATACAACTTGTGATGTCCGACAGCAACTCACCAACAAGTGTATGATTAGTTTTCATGGCTTGCAGATTTTGCAGTAATAGTAATGTAAAAAACAAGAAAAAAATTATAATCTTTTACAGTGCATCTAAGTGGTTACAAGAAATAAAAATGCACGCATCCTTGTACAGCTGGCGCTATCGTTTAATTGAATGACTTCTGCTTTTAACATTTAATTAACTGTTTTTCTGTGATGGGTGTAAGATAATTTATTTTTTTTTAAGAGATGTGATTTGGTCTCATTTTAGGAGAAAGTAAATAGAAATTATCTATGTTTGAAAAGCTGAGTCTACGAACATCTTATGTTTTTAAAATTCTCCATAGGACATAACACTGCATGAAAGAAAAAATACAAATTTTATCTTTTAGTGCTTTAAGTACTCATTGTGATGTATTTTTTTACAAAAACCAGATGATGCCCACCTAGCTGGAGTCTTCTGCTATGCATTGTGAGCTTTAACGAGGTCTCTGCTCATTGTAGACCCAGGGAAAAACTGGTAAAAAAGCAACCATCTAGTGAGGACTGAGGAGATGTAGAAAAGACTATTCTAGTTGCCACTGCTGTTGCTGAATTTCAGCATTCCAGAGTTTATTTTTGTCACTGCTCAAATGCAAGGCATTTTGTTTGCAAATTCTACGGCTACAATTTTAAAAGAAAAAGATTTTTTCCCAGAGATAAGAGCAGAATTGCTTATATAGTTCTAGCCACATTTCACCTGCATGAGAGAAAAGTGTGTTATGTTTTGCAACTGATACTTAAAATTGTTTTGTTAAAAACTGCACTGATGGTCAAGCCTGCAGTTGCTATCAAGAAAAATGTGAGAGCTAGATACTAAGTGGATAATTCCATTAACTGGATGACAGTTTCTTGATCTCTGTGTGTCACCTAACATAAGTATTGAGAATTTCATGCCAAGGGCTGGACATGATGACATGAGGGAGGGCATGGGACACATGATATGTCTGTAACAGACGATGTCACCAGGGCTTTAAAAGCTGCTGTTTTAAAGGTATTGTCCAGGTGATAGTATACAATACAAAAAGGATTCATTGGGACTCTTGTGGGCGTTTGTGTGTACAAAGCTAAAAGTGACAAATAAACTCACTTCTTTTACTTTAAACTGAGTGCATCTAGAATGGTGATTATTGTGAGAAAAAGTGCATGTGGAGCTTTACAATGCTATCTTCAGTGAGCTTTTGCAGGGAAAAGCTGAGCTTCCAGAAGTTTTATATATGAACACTGGCAAGTGTAGCCAGTGCTACAAGGTTTTTTGTGAACAGAAGCTTAAGGGTGGCAGGAGCTACCCAGTGGCAAAGGAAGGCATGCTAAATAGTAGAGTGTCTACTGATTGCTTCTTATTATGGCACAGGTTTATGTGTGGAAGGGAGGATAAGGCAGCTCACCGTTAACGTTTCGTAGAACCAAATTATTCCACCCACCTGAAATAGGAGAAATAGCAAAGCAATAGACAATAAAGATGGTTGCATTTTGCTCTCTGAGTGATTTGTGTATCCACTGTTGTGCAGTCTAATCCAGTTTTAATAAATTGGATAAATTTAATAAATTAAATAAACTTAATAAACTGTTTTAGCTATTCAAGTGAAGTTCAGGTCTCTTAAATTGGGCCTTGCTTAAAAACGGTGACCTACAATATGGCCTCCTATGAACATTTATATTTTAACAATCAGAACTGCTCCTTTGCTACCAAGTCTGAAGGGAATAATCAGTTACTGCACTGGGGAAACAAGATCTCTGTCATTGCTAAGAAGAATTTCATTGACATAATGATTAAAACTAGCTTCAGTTTCACACTGTAGTTATAAAGAAAATATTTACAGTCTATGAAGAAGCAATGATTATTTTCATTGGGAAAAAATATAAAGGAGAAAGTGTTACTTAAAATATATGGGGATGACATTTATCCATGAATGAATATCATAGCTGAGAGCCAAGTTCATAACAGAAAAATATTGTAGGCAGATATGCCATGCAGAGCGGAGAAAAAAGAAAATTTCATTCTAAAAGGCCTTGATGCGCCTAAGATTTGTGTTTATTCTTGACTAGTGCTTAAGGTTGCCTAAAACATTGTAGGGAATCAATATACTGTCTGAAAGGATCTCCTAAAGATCACCTTGAATGTGATTACAACAATGAGAGACTAGACATTATCAAAGACTGAGCATAAATGGAAGGGCTATTTTGTAATTTAACAGAGAACAGTTGATCAGTACAGTTCTGTAAGGTTACCTACAACTGTCCAAGAATAAAGCTAGTCAAAATTATATTCTGTTTTCATTATCATTTCATTCACATGTGCTGTATTTCTCTCCCTGGAGTACTGACACTTGGAAGAAAGTTTTAAAATGCATAAGGTTTTTGAGCCAGGCTCACTCTTGACCTGTGTTTGACTTCCATCGCCCCTTCGGTTTGGCACTGGGGTAAATAAATACCATGGGCAATTAACATGTTTCATGTGGTGTTGTCAGTGGTCTAGATTTTTATTTACTGTATACTTTTAAATATACCTATGTGTTTTTCATACATTTGAACAATAAAATCAGAGCACAGCTTTGACTCCGAATTATAAAGCTGAAAGGAACTTAAATTGGTTGAGCAGGACTTTTCCTTGTAAACCCATGCTGACTATGACCAGTTGTGTCTCAAGTGAATTCACAGAATCAGAGAGTGCTTTGGTTGGAAGGGACCCTAAAGATGATCAAGTTCCAGCCCTCCACCTCCACAGGCAGGACACCCTCCACCTGACCAGGAGTCTCCACACCACATCCAGCCTGGCCTTGAGCACTTCCAGGGATGGGACATCCACAACTGCTCTGGACAAATATTTTTAGCAGGCACTGGCAGTATATGGTTCTCAGGTCATACGTATATTCTGTAAAATATCTATATTGAAATGCATATTTTTGTCTGCTTGCTATAGAAATATGTCTGCTTTGGCTCTTTGAGAAGTAAGTGGGACAGAATTTTATTGTTAAGATAGCATTGAATATAAATAGATGCATTTGTTCCTAAATAGCATTTTAATACCAACCTGCAATTTTTGCAAAGGTCCCATTTTTCTCAGAAGTCTTTGGAATAAACAGCATAAATATATTTGTAGATTATATCAAACTAGAATAAATTGTTTACCAGAGTAAATTGTTTGAGCCTTCTCTTGAATCTTTTCTTAATCTGTTTCTGTTTTGTTCAAAGTTTCTAGTAGTTAGAACTTATTTCCTTAGGACTGAAATCTCACAGACCATTGGTATTGTGCTTTTTAAATGGTAGGGTCTTTTTAGTTCATTTTTGTGTGCATTATGGGTCATATTTTTTTTTAAGATGGTTCTTCATCATAATTATTCCCTACTGTGGATTTTGGAGCCTTTCTTCCTCATCTACTAAATTAGTCTTCAAAACTCCTAAGCTTCTTTTCAAAAGAATATTTCTTTATCTGTTTTACTCAAAATAAGATTTGATACAAAATCACAGAAAACTTTATTTATTTGATTTATTTGATTATTTAGATAGTATTTCAAAGCAACTTAAAATAGACTGCATATGCTAGGAGAAGCATCCATTGTCAATGAAGCCTTGGGTTGGTGCTGGTGCAGTGCCAGTGCACCCATGAAAATATATTTTTGATATGTAAATATATCAGAATATATTTTGATTGGTTTGACTATAGCTTCCCAAGAAAACTCACTTCTTTGTCAACCTACAACAAATTCTTTTTAAAAAAGTAGTTCAAAAAGACATTTGATGTGTTTCCTCCGCTGTTCAGCTGTGGTGAACTTCCTGATTTATTCAAAGTTTCTAAGTACAGTGGCTAAACAACTCCAGGAGGTCTTTTCTTGCCGTTTGTTTAGCTACAGGGTAAATGAAAATGTGTATATATATAATTAATATAATGTATAATATATTTAATTTGAGCCTTTTCTTAAGGCAGAATCAATAAACTGCAGTCCATTTTCAGGTCATCATTAGCATGAACTTCTCAATATCTCCCTGAAAAGCTAATTTTATGCAGTGATGATTTTTGATTACCATTTTTCCCTTTTGCTCTTTCAGATCAATCTACTTTCCTTTGGGCCAGGTTCTGCTTGTGAATATTTTGGAATCTGTGCAGTTACTATTACTAATCTGTATAACTATAACTTGGGGCTTTTTGGCTTAGTTTGCTTTGGGTTTTGTCGTGAAGAGTACCATTGTTACTTTTGCTGTTTTTGCAACAAAATGGCAAAGCAAAGAGGATTATTTTTGAATACCTGAGGGATAAAGATAAAAGATACCTGCTCATGTGGGTTCTATTGAGGTGTCTTATTCAAGTTGGATGACGTATTACTTTACCCATATTCTCTGCAAATCAAGTTTTGTCACTAGTCACCCGTTCTTTGGGAAGATAGTTTATTTGTAAAGTTTGTCTTTAAGGGTGGAGATTGAAAAAAGCCATGCAGGACGAGTTAAGTAGAGGACTGCATGGTATTGCAGAAAACGTTCATGCTAGGTACATTTTATTGGTCGTTATTCATGCATATTTCTAAAACCTTGACTTGCCAGCTTTGTGTAGCACCAATCCCAGTCACACAATGCTGCCTCAGATAAAGAAGAGCATCTCTGTGGACTTGTTTTTCCCTCAGGGTCAATTTTCCATATTGGCCTAAGGCCAGGTTGCCATGGTAGACAGTGGGCACATATTCCTTGTGAAAATGCTGTTCATTTACACTCCAAGTACCCTGGTGTTGAGCAGACCACCCCAGCAAAATTGTTTTCGGAAATTACTATTAGTAATTCCCTTTGCTCTGTTGTTTTGCCTAAGAAGAACAGCTGAAACACTTACACAGTGCTGTTCCTCCTGTTTTTGTCCTGGCCACTGCTCCGCCACAAACTTACGTCACAGTCTTTGCTTAAAGAAAAAAGTGAATTAGCTGGGTCATGGCTATTTCTTGGCATAGGATGCATACATTTATCATATAGTGTACTGTGTTGGGTGATGAATTTGCCTCATCCCTTAACAATATCTATGAAAAGTTCTCCTGGATCTGGCCGGGACAGAATTAATTTTTGCAGTAGCCAGGAGAGGGTATGGCTTGGACATGGAGGATATTCTGAACCACTTCACAACATTTCCAGGGCCTGAGAAAAGAGGCTGTCTCCCGAGTAGAAGGGGCTTCTTCCAGACAAATAAACATGGCAGAGATCCATGACTGTTGTTGGGTAGGGGGATTCTTGTGAAGAGTTACTTTTCTTGTACCCTCTGTCATTGGCATTGTTGCAGCTGCTGTTTGTTTACTTATCTCATTGCTGTTTCCAGTAAATTACACAGCAGCTACTTTTTGTGCCCCCAATTCCTTGCTTTGGTGCACTCAGGGCAGAGGGGAGGAGAGAAGGGGAGCAGCATGTGGTTTTAGTGGGTTTACTGAATTGGAGAATAAGGTTTCAAAAGCACAACACAAGTTATTGTTCAAATGCACTAGGTGATTATTTCAAAATGCTTGGAAGAAAAACATAACTGTTCATGTACATAGAGATGAAGGATTATCCTGTGAATATAATTATTATTTGTCAACCTGTGCAAACAGTCCTTAAGCTGTATGTTAGTTCATCTTATCATATAGGGCTGATAAGTTTTAGCAAGGTGAATATGTAATTCAAGTGGAAGTACATTGTTTTAATGTGACACCACAACCTTCAAATGATGTAATACTTGTTTCATCTTCCTTTCTTGTGTATTTTCATGAGTTGTGTGCACAAAAATTACAGTGTGTAAGCTTGATGTTCTCTCTAATTGAGAATTTTGTACTTAGGATGTCCAGGTGGACCTGTTGATGCAGAATAAGGGTACATCAGAAATTTTCCGTGTGTGATGTTTCTAATTTATGCAAGTTACCTTCATTGGACAGTAGTTGAGTTACATCTTTAAGGTTGCCCATCTGTATGTCAAGGATGATAAACTGCATACAGATGTGAACATATGGCATTCATCCATTTATGGCTGCAAAGAACTTTGGATACTCACAAAGCAGCATTATATCTTGGAGCAGTGAATTTTGCATTTGGGTCTCCTCAATGAATAAAAGATGCACCTAGTCTGATGTATCAGCCACTCTGCTGGCAGTGGCTGACACACCTGAAGGCTGTGCTGCCATTCAGCGAGACCTCCATGGGCTGGAGAATTGTCTGGAGAGAAACCTAATGAGCTCAGACAAGGGCAGGCGAGGATAAACAAGGGCAAGTGCTGCACGTGGGGAGCAATAACCCCAAGTAGCAGCACAGATCAGGGGCTGGCCTGTTCAAGAGCAGCTCTGCAGAGAGAAGCCTGGGAATTTGGGTGGATGACAAGTTGACTTGGCTGACACGTTGACTGTGAGCCAGCAGTGTGGCTTGTGGCCAGGAGGGCCAGTGCTATCTTGGGGTGCACTGGGCAGAGTGTGGCCAGCAGGTAAAGGGAGGTGATCCTCCCCCTCAGCCCTAGTGAACCCACATCTGGACTGCTCCAATTCTGGAGTCCAGTTCTGGGCTCCTCACTAGGGAGACAAGGAGCCACTGGACAGGGTCCAGCAGAGGGCTTCAGTGATGATGAGAGGTCTCGACTACCTCCTGTGAGGAGGGGCTGCAGCAGCTGGGTCTGTTTTGGCTAGAGAATCATAGAATCATAGAATGTTAGGGGGCTGGAAAGGACCTTAGAGATAACTAGTCCCAGCGCCCTCTGCTATGGGCAGCAGCACCTCCCACTGGGAGTAGAATTTTAGAAACCAGAGAAGAAGAAACAGCAGTGAAAAACCTGTCACAAGGAGTGTCCAGCCTTGCACACCATTGGTGTCTGACTGGCTATTGCCAGCTTTCAGCTGTATTGCCTGAAGGGACTCTGTATAAACTATTACCAGGGTGGTACTGCTCAAATGAAGTTTGGGCTTGATGTGTTACTCAGGAACTCAAACAGATCTTAGATCCTTCTCAAGGTAAAGGGACAGCGCACTAAAACTGCCAAAAAGCCCACTGGTGGACGAACATCAGCCACTAGTGATCAAAATAATCATCAGTGCTTTTGAGCACTGTTAAGCAGAGTTATGAGAGGGGTGTATTTTAAGAAAACAAAGACTTTAACCTGGGATATTCTACATCTAAACAGTGTGGTTTAGAAAGATTAACTTGCTCCTGAAACAAATTTTTTAAATTGTTGTAGTGTAAATTATTTCATAGCTGTATCAAGATTTGTGCAGACAATTGTTTTAGTCAGCAGGCTAAATCTAGAGAAAATTTACCTTTGGTTCATTGTAGATAAAAAGAGGATAGCATAGATCTAGGTAATATATGAAGCTAGGTAAGCTTTTTACAGTCTTGAGAGTGTTGTGTTGGGAATTTTCATTTCTCGTAATAAATTCTTCATTGTAATTTTTTTTGTTTGTTCATAATTCCATTATATTGGAGCCTCTGTAATGAAAACTTTGGACTGAAATTCATGTATTCAATTTTTTTTAGTAACTTTAGTCCAAAATGAATGTTTAGTTTGAAATGTTACACTTTTGCTGGACTTGTAAGTTCCAAATCAAGTGAGAGGGGGTTAACTATGCTCTGTTTACTTTTGTATTTCAACCAGTTGATTGTTAAATTTCAAATAGTTATGGCCATTCAGGTAAGGAGCTTGAACTTTCTATGTCACCAAAGATTAACCACAAGACAGTGGAGCCAGAAATAAAGGTTCTTTTTCTAGATAAACTGTTAACTGTTTATGAAATAAAAAAGAACCTGCTGGATTCTCAGGTGCTGCAATTTCAGGACCTACAATTAGAAGAAATAGAAACAAAAGTACTCTTGCAATGAAAAAGGAAAGAGGGAATTTTTAATGTGGGGTTTGAGGGCTTTTCTACAGTTTCATAAAGCCCTTTTAACTGGTGTACAAAGTACTAAATCTAAATATTCCCAACATCCTACAACTAGTTCCCCCTCCTACCTTGGAACATTTTGCTATTTCTGATGGTTTCCTGTTCATTTGTAGTTCACAAATCTGTTGTCTTTCTGAAGTCATCCTCTGGGGTAAAATAAATAGAAATGCCAGCAACAGATTTAAGGACTTACCTTTCTCACTGGGACCTGTACACATATGTACCATGGATTTGAAGCCACAAATAAGGCTTTTCCATTAGTCCCACAAAAGGATTTCTCATGGTTCTTGCTGCTTGCTGTTCTAAGCTTCCCAGTGATCCATGGCCAGCAAAGGAGAGAGTTCACATAGAGCTGTAGCACCTGATAAGCTTACCTGTAAATCAGGAAGTTCACAGAAGCCTCTGTTAATGGAGTCCCTGTTAAGGAAAAAGCTGAACCTATGGCTTCATGTGGAGATTAATGGCAGTGTAATCCAGGATTAAATGGAAAAGTGTGCTTGAATAAGATTTTTCTCAGGAGAGATGTTTATTCTTGTGTACTAGCATCATCCCTAAAATAAAAACTAGTCTCTCCTCTACCAACCACTACCTTGCTGCTCTCCAGGGACCTTATCCCTCTTAACTTCATTCTTAATACTCATGTCAGAAAGAGCTCAGATTCTCATTAGCTTTCTCTAACTCCCTGTTTAATGACAACAGTAACAATTTGGACTGTTTTTCTAAGATCTCTGATTGAGCTGGTTCTTTGTTAACCTCAAAATGGCTAAACTTAGCAATGTCCTTTTCAAAAAAAAAAAAAAAAACAAACAAAAACAAACAGGGTTCCTTCCCTAAATGTCCAAAACTGAAGCAATGTCTGAACTCTGATTGCAACAACTTCTCTTTTTGCATATGGAGTGCAGGTGGGAGTGACTCGGGCGCATGATTCCTCTGTACCACACTGGCTGACTTACTAAAGGCACTCTGCACTCGAGGGCAGTCTGTCACACTAGAGTCTGTACTTGCATCTTCTGAACTGAAATTTCCTTACAGAGAATACAAGTAAATGACTGTTCCTGCACTTGGTATTTTTGGTCATGTGAAACCTCTCAAGTACTGTAAAATTCACAGGTCCTGGAATTGAAGAAAGCTTTTTCCGCTCCAGAATTTACACACTTCAGTTCTGAGAGAGATTGGAATCCCATTTTAGACTTTGCTGAGGCATTTAAAGTAGTTTAGGAAAGAGATGTGCCTAGAAATCCCTTAGGAAACAAGAAATACTTAGCCTGCCACAGTCATTAACTGATCTGTTGGGTAAAAGGGAGTGTCAGCATCTCCATTTCCTTGCCCATTCTGATCTGATCTGCATTCAATTCCATAAACACTTTGTCCTAAGAGGGAGTAATTGTTTGTGGTTCCAAAATGGGTTTCTTATAGTAAACAAACACCTAGTAAACAAGAACCCTGGAGTAGAAGAGATCACAGTTTGTTCATTTAATAAAAGGCTAGTACTGGTAATAATATGGTTTTGATTATGTACCAGAGAAAGTAGTCTAAACTGCCAATTCTGTAGACCTCAATACTCTCCAGTCTGTAACAGGTTTGTTTTCCTACAGTCCAAAAGGAAATATTTCTTTATCAAAGGAAATATGCATGTCTTACATTATGTCAACACACTGCAGAAACTTTGGACACACACAAAGTTGAAATAATTAGAGTGATTACATGACAGTTTCAGGCACTCATGGGTCAGGACATTTTTCTTGAATATGTCAGTAACTACTACTTAAATCCCACATAAACATAACTCTTTCTAAAAGGGTTATTCATTTGATTGATTTGAATTGTTTTGAAGTTTCTATAAAGAAAAACTATAACTCATGTCTTAGCTTTAGGCAAGAAATACTTTCAGGTACCTATGGTCAACAAAAACATAATTATCAAATGTAATATGATTGCAGCTTCAAAATCCCTAGTTAACTCTTCATTTAAGTCTGTGTAACAAGGTGTTCTGATTGGTGAAAATTGTCTTTCACAACACATGACATTTATGCCTTTTTTTGCACTTTATGTGATTTTCATCATCAGTTTTGATTCAAAATAAATTATGTTTGAAGTCTGAACCAATTCTGTTATAGAGGGTTTTATTCCGAGCATCTTTAATACCTTTTGACTCGTAAAGCACCATGGGTGGATGCTAATAATTTTGGAGTTCTGACATCTTCCAGTAGCCTGTTGTTTTCCTTTTAACTGGCTGTGGCTGGGTAATTTTCATCTGAAAACATTTACCAAGGACTCCTTCTGTTCCAGTTCCACATGGCACGATCTGGGCCCTGGTACTGCAGTTGTTTGCTGCGCTCAAATAAATATTTGCAGCTTACAGAACTCCTTGAAACACTTTTGCAAGGTCCAGCAGAAGGGATGCCAGCGTGCGATGTAGCGTACGCGCAGCGAGTGACCCGTGCGTAGCGCAGGTGAAGATGGGCACATGCTGGGTGGGCAGGCAGGCAGGTGGGTGATCCTTGCCCCAAAAACCTACCATCCACTTCCCAAACTGCACATTCCACGAGGAGCCAGAGGTGGCAGTGGCGAGGCAAACGTGGATGGTCTCCTGTTTGTTCATTCTGGCTCTAGGGAAGAAAGGGGAATTTGAAAGAAAGAGTACATGCCTGCAACTTCTACTGGAAAGCAGAGGGGAACAACGTTATTAAAAAAAAAAAAAAAAACATTTAAAAATCCATGAGTACTTTCAGGAAAGAAGCTAGCAAGTAGGTTTTGAGCATAAGATGGGTAGTCAAAATGTTGGGACACTAGCAGGAAGATATCTTAACCCAGTTTTTGGGAAAGGAGATTGAACACCAAGCCACAGTGCTAATTTCACTTCTTCTGAAGAGGAGAAAGAAAAAGAAGCAAATACTGTTTTCCAGATGCTTGTAGGTACCCTATCAGAAAAAAAATATTAAAATTCACATCAACCTAAATTGGAGAAACATGTAATCCATCCCTTTTTGGAAAAGTTAAGTGGTCAAAGGTTATCATCTTTTGTAATAGCCATACATTGTAACTTAAATGCATGCCCCCTGCTAGGAGTAAGAATGGGGGCCTGTAACAAAAGATAATAATGCTCATAATAGCTGTTCTCAAGTAGTTGTTTTATGAGCCAGTGTCTGTGATCCTGCCAAGACTGTATTTAGCTGCATTACTTACACGAAGGACTCGGATGCCATGTCTTCACAGATAATCCGAGTTGCTCAAGTAAATGGACCGCTGTGGACCACAGTAATCTGCCTTTCCTACACAGAATGGAGATGAGTGATTGCTGTTGGGTAATTTTTACACCTGGAATGATATAAGGTGAAAGTTTATAAGTGCAAATTAGTCAAAGTTAAATGAATAGTTGATATTTCCTAGAATTCTTACAGTATCACATGACCATCTTGCTTAGACAAATTAGCTGTTATCTGTCAGTAAGCTACAGAATAACTTAGATTTTGAAATACCTCTGAGGCCATTGAGTCCAGTCTTTAAATGATCACCACTTGTCAACCAGACCACAGTACTAAGTGCCACATACAGTTATTTCTTGAACATTTCTAGGGGTGGTGACTCCACCCACTCCAAGGAGAGTTTTTTCTAATGTTTAACAACACTGCATAAATAAATTTCTCCAGATGTCCAGCCTGAGTGCACCTTGTCCTCTCATCCCTTCAGTAGCTGCCTGGGGAAGAGGCTGGCTCACACTTGAACACAATGTCCTCTCAGGCAGGTGTAGAGAGAAAGTTCTGGCCTCTCGTCTTGCTCCCTCTGTAGAAGCCTTCCCTGTTAGGTGTCATCCAGCTGAGGCAGTGTGCACATCATAAGGACAAGTGATGCCACAAAAACAGGAGATGTGGAAAATTTGGAAATGGTACCAGTCAGGAACTGTGACACAAACCATCTAAAACGCCTTTTTTTGTTTTTTGTTCAGTGATCTAGTTGCATTTCAGCAGAATATTTAATGTATCAATGAAAATACGCAGCTGCATAGTACATATTGTTGAGACTTCAATCAGATTTTTATGTCTCTTTGTGGGGGCATTTTCTCAGAGATAATAGAAATTCTTTCTGCAGAAAAGATAATTTTGAAATTTGCCCAGTGAAGACTTGTTTTCTCATAGCTATTTACTGATACTTGTATTTGACGAGACAAAGAGGAAATTGTACATAGTTGCATATTAACTGTTAGCATCATCCACATGTGAGAAACCCTTAAGCAAAGAGCCTGCTGTTACATGTAATAGCCCTGACTACTTTTTGGGAAAAGAGCATGAGTCACTTGAAGAAAGGAGATTCGTATTTTCTCCTAGATGTGTTATTTAAGGAATGAACTGTGTAAAACAGGATTGGCATTGTCTAATTACTTACATCTTACACTGTGATAACTCAATTTGCTTTTCATTCCTAGGTATTTAAAACACTGTTATTTTCCCATCAGACTTTACTGTCTGTCAATTAAAGAAGAGAGAGAAAGCGGAGAGAGAAATTTGTTACAGAATGTTTCATGTAGATATATTGAAAACATCTTGCCTGAATTGCTTTTCTTACCATTTTTTAATGTTTATGATTTTTACCAGACAAAACAATCTTCATGAGATTTTTAATAAGGTTTTTTCAGCATTTTTCTGCAGAGCAAAACATTTTAGTTTGAATGCCAGATTTGCTTAGTAATGCTTGCTAAGACAGTATGAGAAAAACCTCAAGTACCGCAGAATGTTGTTTCTTTTGCCTTCTTGGCACCCCACAACTAAAGCTACAGTGAGTAAGATGTTAGCATGGGCTGCACTTATGGCTTATATCCCTGGCTTATTGTTTCCCCCATTACCTAGGTAGGTAGCTCTCAGTGGGACCAGAATTACAGTTTTGCTCAGATTTCCTGAGCTGCATGACCGAAGTAATTAGTGTCCAAGGGAACATGAGGTAGGGTTGGTTAATAATTGAGTGTAGAGCCACCTGAATTGAAAATACTAATGCTATCCATAGTTATTCAATGTCATCTAAAGTAATAAGAGCTATATTAGTGAGGACTGTCTCTTGTACAGTAATTTGAGTTAGGGTAATTTTCTTTCTCTGCGTACTTGTGGGAAACGGTTGCACTTTTGAGGTGCAGAAAATCGTAAGAATTACATTATGCATGACACCTGTGTGAAGGGGTAGATGATACACACTTTTCTTTCCCAATAAATAGCATTTGTGGGGAGAAGAAAAACATTTAGAAAGGTGATTATAGGCAGACCTGAGCATACAGTACCATTAAGGCATTTTTAATAGCAATTCTCTTTTTGGCATCTGTAACACAACTGTACTTCTATTTTTAAGAATGCAGCAAGCAATATTGTAGTATGTAACATTGATAAATATGATTGTTCTGTTCTACCATTTATTTAACTTTTTAAAGCAAATTAAGTTCTCTGTCTCAGCACAGAGTGAGAAATCTTTCACTTTCAAGTATATATGTCTTGTTTGGACACATATCAGAATAAAAAATGCCAATAAAAATATTCTTATTTTACTTCTTTTTTATTGTATTCTTAGATTTCATCAGCTAGTTTACCTCATTAGGTAATTATATCTTGTATTGTTTCCAAGAACAATTAATGTAAACCAGTGAAAAAGTGTTAAATTTCATAGCCTAGGAAACCATTAATTAGAACCCTTTTGCTGGACACTTCTATGTTTTATGAAGATGACTAACGCTGCTGGTCAAATAGATTTTGTCCTTAACTGTGGTTTTGACTTTTTTTGGAATCTAAGAGGTAAATGATAAAAGTTTATATTTCACTTCTCTAAATTCATTGGCAGCTCCTGGAAGGGAAAGCCAGAAAAGTATACCCAACATAATGAGGGAGTAGTGAGACAGCGACAAAAAAGTTACAGTAACAGCACTGTTCTCCTAGTGGTCTCTTCTCTTCCTACAGCTTGTTCTCATTTCTTTTAAAATGTCTGGATGAAAAGCTTCTGACAGGAATGTATTATTTCACTAGCATGGCAGGAAGCTGTATTTGTGATTCGTTTGATATTACTGCTTCCCTTTGTTCCATAGCTGGTGATAGGCTTTATCGTTTGATGAAAGGGAGCTTCTCACTGAGGCCTCTCACCATGAGAACCACCTTGTGAAAGTGTTCTGATACATTGCTGCTGGTACACCAATACACGTTTGCCTATTTACCAAATTGTCCCTGAAGCTCTGTGTGGCTCCAACATTTTGCTCTACTTGTTCTGCATCAGTGTTTGTGTCCTACAAGCCAGAGTGCTTTGCCTCAGATGTGGCAGCATCCCAGAAGCTGCTAGGTATGGGCTTACAAACAGGTTAGTCTTTGCCCTGTAGCAATAACGAAACAAATAAACAAAACCCTACCCAGTATATTTTCTAAAGCTAGGATGACAAAGCTGTGTTCCATTTAGCCTTAATGAAGTTACAGCTATATTCATTAAAGTTTTGTCAGAAAAAAAAAAGTCAGATACTTTAGGCAGAGGGCCAGAAACATCGCTGTAAACAAATGCCTACCTTTGGTGTTTCTAATGATTGCTATAAAAACAGCTTGTTCACTCTTTCCCCTATATTCTAATGTCACTAGTACAGTTTTATTAGTTAGCTGCTGTTGAGAATGAAATTAGGCAAATTTTCAAAATTAAATGCATCCCTAGGTATGTTGCCCAAGGCACTTAAGATACTCTTTTCTTCTCCAGCATTTGCGTGTTAGCAGTTCACAAACCCAGACCCAGTGGCAGATGACAGGACTGCCTGTAGCCTGCAGAAACATTTAAGCACATAGAGGTTTACTAATCCCACTTTAAGTGTCTCAAGAGACAGATATCACAGTACCGAATTCTTAGGTGTCTCTGATCTTTGGGGTTTTTTTTTTTTTGGTCTGACCCTTATGTATCTCAATGTGGATGAAAATGTTTTGCATGTCACCAGTCTGAATAAAGCTGTCATACTGATTGGAGTTTCTCTCCATTTCATGCCTCCGTGGAGGACTTTGAAGGACAATGCCACAAGCTTTGTCATACACTTGAAGATTCTGTGGAACATAATAACTGAAATAGCAGCACAGTAAATTGAGTGGCTCATGCTCACTCTATCATCTGTCTTCTGCCTGCAATGATGATCTTTAGTTAATAACTTTTTTTCACTATTTTTAAATTTGTTAAATTCTGCATCTATTATTCACATGCTGTGCTTGGAAACCGGCATGAGGTAGTATCTAGAAGAGTGACTTAAAAGCTCTCACTCTTTCTGTCAAAAAGCACAATATGTGTCTTCAGGAGTGCAGAGAAGTGTTGGCACAGGTATTACAGCAAAGCTCTGGGCTTGTTGTTTTAGAAGGGTTTGATGTTCTTTTGTGCATTATTGATGAGTGTGAGATTCATTATTAGAAACCCAGCAGTTATGCTTTCTTTCTGACTGGCCTTATAATATGGCAGGCAGTATTCTTATTCATGAAAACTACCTGAGTTTTACATAAGACACGAGGTCCCTATTCTCCTTCCAGCTGGATGGAGCATAAATTCATTAGGTTCAGGATGCCCACTGAAATATTTCTGATATTTGTCATTTCCCTGCTTGGTTTCCAGTGTTTGGGCTTGGCAAACTGAAGGGACATGATATGAGTACAGTTCAGAAGCAGCATTGCTGCCAATCAAATACCATTTGCTAATGCATATAATGAAGAGGTCCCAGAGAGAATTTACTGTTTCCTTACAGTAAAGTGGAAATACAGAGGTTTCACACTGAATTATGCATAGTGATTGTCGTCATTGACAGATAAATTGTCCTACTTTATTAGGTTTCCAACAAGACATTATGGTTACAAGGAGTCTAGAATTTAAATTAAAACACATTATAGGAAGCAGAGTGTGGTTACAGCCGTTTATAGGAATAAACCCAGGAGGTTTCATTTCATACTTTGATTGAGGTATAAATGAGTAAGGCTTACATTTAGATACTAAAAAACTCTTGAAAAAGCATTCGTTTAATATAGTTTATTTAATTACCTAACTTATATAAATCCTTCTAGTTTGGTTTTTATTTTTAATGTGTAGTCACTACTCTTCTTGACAGATGACTTCAGTAACTGCTTCTCTTGTGAGACACAAGTTTGTGTAGAGCATAGCTTTCCCCACAGTTCAGACCAAGTGCTCAGGAGATAATGGTTCTGTTGCTGCAGAAAGTTGAAATTTATTGTCGGCAGACAAAGAAAAGAGCTATATCAAAATAATTTCCCTTAACATTCAAAATTTGGGGCGTGTAGCTGTTTATCCTGTACAGGCAAATGGATGTACTTCGACGTGTCCCAACTATGGCATTCATATTCAGACTATCAAGTGTGTAATATAGATCAGTGCTTTCAACTTGGAAGGAGCTATCAGCGTATTCCTTCTCAGAAGGTGACTCACAATTTAAAAATTTTCTGACTTTTTGAATCGTAGTAAAAATATCAATAAATTTGGCAACCAGTGAATATTGGAGCAAATCTTATTGGCCACTAGAAGAACTAAACTGACCCACGGGAATAACCAATAGCTTCCCAGAAAATGGCCCATTACAAATTGTAATCTGGACTGTAGGAGTCTAAAATACCTGATTTGCTCCTGCATGTATTTAGCTGTGAACTTCTCTTTACAGATGTCAGGGACATGAGTCGTCCCTTTTAGGGAAGAGACTTTTTTATCAGGAGTGGTCAGTCTCTTCTTAGAAGGTAAAACAATAAGTGACCAGTGAGACAAAGAGTCAGGCAAAGCAAGTCCCGCAGATCTGGCAAGTTTAAATGGGGAACTATGATATTAGACCACTCTATTATTAGCTCACCATTTCCAGTGCGGTTCAAAGATATGATTCTGTACATGTTCATAATTTCTTTTCCAGGTTTTCCATGGGTGATATTCCGGTCCCTGGTTCTTAACATTCATTCAGTGTTTTTCAAAGACCTAAAGAGTTCATACCAACAGAGGAAGCCTGTCACCTCAATGTTATAAGGTTGTGCAAAGATACTTATTTTCTGTACATAGAGGTATGGCCTCTCTTATAATTTCTGAAGTCTTTTAACTTAAAATGTACTGCACAGTGGACTAATAGACCTTTAGAGCATGCTCTCTCTTATTCATGGCTCCCCTTCATGCAGTCTGCTGCAATCACTTTTTACCAGAAAAAATAAAATAGAATAAAAAAAGAGCTGACAGAAAATCCTGCTACCATTTTCTTATGCTAATCCTTTTGCTGTGATTGGGGGAGTCACATATATATTATGCCATCCATATTCTGTCATACATAGCAGCTCTGATTAAAACACTAGCATTCTCTTAAAGCTTCTATTCATTTTTCTTTAAACTAGAAAGTAGCATCACCATTTTTGTATCTTTAGCTTGCAAGTGTAATAGAACTTGATTCACATTGTTGAAATGTCCCTAGGGCTGCAGAGACTTAGATTTACAGATCACAAGGATTTCAGGATACAGTAAGACTTTTTTTCTGTTCTGTGTCTGCAAAGGAGGAAGGCCAACATCCGAAAGGGCACTTGCCAGGTTGATCAGAGCTTGCATGGCTGAAGAATATACAAAGCAAAAGACAGAGAGAGGTTCATCTGATCACATTCCCCAAGGACAATACCTACTTCCTAAAATAAATGAACAGAAGCATCTTCTTCATAATAGTGCGGGCCACAGTCTAGAAGCTGCAGCTCAATTTTCCACAGTTCTGGCAGTGAGGACCGGGGGGATATATCATAGGCAGCCTTCAGAAGGAGAATCATACAATTACCTACAGCCTTTTTATAACACCCTACTTTATTTTTCAACTGTTGTGTGACATCAGAATAAATGAAAAGAGGAGCTGACCTACAGTCAATATAATTAATATTGTTTGGCACAGCTTCACTGACTTTGGCCACCCTGCATCAGTCCGTACCAAACGAGGTTCTGAACCAGTAGTCTTGCCTCTCTTGCCTCTGCACAGATAAACACGCTTTTTTTTTTTTTTTTCCATTTCTCTCAGTCCCAGACTACTGTCCAGACAGCTGGATAATTTTTGATACAACTCCCAAGAGCAATGGCAGAAGAAGAGTTCTATGGGTGTGGCACGGTTTAGGAATGGTACTCCCCAGTTTAGTGCTCTCACTGAGACTCTGCATGTGCCACTCACTCTCCCCCCTCTCCCATTCCGGGACAGGGGAATTGCAGGCACAAAAAGTAAAGATAACAGATTGAGATAACAACAATTTACTGGAAACAGCAATGTGGTGAGAAAATTAGCAGTAACAGCAACAATAATAACAACAAAATGTAGAAGGCAAACCATTCACACATGGTTGCTCAGAATGCATGTTACCCAGCCACTCTCAGCCTCAGAACCAGAGCTACAGGATCACTCCATCTGCCCCATTTACCTGACTGGAAGGAACACATTCTCCCCAGAAGAGACTTCCTTGCTCCTGCCCCTGGCAATGACTTAAGGTGGTGTAGAATAACTTCTGGATCCTAGCCATAGCCCCTCCTGGCTACTGCAAATCGTGAGCTCTGTCCTGACTATAACTAAGACATTATCCAGCCCATATCCTATACCATCAGTATCTTGATCCTACACCTTCCAACTATAAACATTTATAGAGAGATATAGACACAAGCACAATTTCCACAGTCAATATCTGTCTTTCCAAGGTATCTGTTGAGCTCACTGAGCCCATGACTGTGGGTTCTCTGTCCTAGATCCCTTCCAGGGCAGGAGGGCTGCTGTGCTGTCAGGTGGTTGCAAGCTGCATCACGAGCTCAGGACCAGTGTATCTGGAGCAGTCCGTACTCAGTATCCATGCTAGTTACAGCATTCAGCTACTAACATTATACAACAAAATATTACAGACTGCTCTCACCTAAAAATCAAATTCCCTTCAGGTACACATCATGTTTCCCCATCCAACTGCATTAGATACCACGTACACCCGGGTCATTGAGCAAAAACAGTCCCACAGACAGGTTTGTCTTAGCTTAAACCTGGACTAATCCAAACTGTCTCTTCCCTAACACATTCATCAGATGTACCTCACAGGGTGCATCCCATCTGTGATCTGTGAAGGTTTTGATTGGGCAGGGCCAGCTCAGCTCAATTGGTGGAGCCTCTGGTGGTAGCTAAGGAGGTGTCCTTGGCTAAGTGAAAGTCCCAGTGTGTGAAGGTCCCCCCCATCCATTGCTTTCAATGTGGTTTTTAGCTGTCCATTGTGTTTTTCAGCTTTCCCAGAGGCTGGTGTATGATAAGGAGTACAATATACCCATTAAATACTGTGCTCTTTTCCTTATATCTTACCTAAACCTCTTCTGGCTTAGCTTCATGCTGTTTCCTGAGTGCTGTCCCTGGCCACAAGAGAGGAGAGATCTGTGCATGCCCCTCTGCTTCCTCCCAGCCTGAGCAAGCCAAGGCACCTCAGCAACTCCTCACCCAGCTTCCCCTCAAGGCCCTTCACCATCCTGGTGCCCTTCTTTGGACCCCTCCAACAGCTTAATGCCCAAAACTGCACACAGTACTTAGAGGGAGGCTGCCTCAGCACAGAGCAGAGGGGGATGAGAGCAATTTACTGGAAAGAGCAATGAGATCAATGTTAATAACTAAGTGTGTATGATGCGCAAAGGATTCACATGTGAGTGCTTGGGAACGTGAGTGTTTCCCAATTGCACGCTCCAGCTTAAAGCCAGCATTACCTGACTGCTCCTTCTGCCACTCACTCAGCCATAAGGAGCCCTTTCCTCCCAGACAAGACTCCTTTTCCTCCTCCCCCAGCAACAACGTGAGACAGTAGAGAATAACCTCCATGTCCTACCTGTGGTCCTCTTGTCCATTGAAAAAAAGTAACAATCTGACCAGAACCAAGACAGGGTGCGTCTTGTGTCTGCTTCTTAAAAGAGTAAGGTTGCTAGGTGGAGGTGAATTCCACTGCGCCTTCATCCTGCTCTCTACATTTATTGTCTCTAAAGTGATGGCCAGATTTTCTTTGCTTTAGCTAAATAATTTTTACCTCAGCTATCAACCAAACCAGATTTTACCTACAAGAAGCTGAAGGACTCCCTGAGCTATAGAATTGCACAGGGTGGCTTCAGCATGTTAGCATTCAAAAACACATAATCACGGAGGGATTATATGCGGTGCTTTTTATTAAGAGCTCTGGGTGCCAGGGGTATATTCAACCCAAATCTGACTCCGACCACACATCCAAAATGATCATGTTTTTATACTCTATCGTTATATAACTTTCATGTTAATTATTAAACTTATATTGTTCTATTGTATACATAGATTTAGCCCCCCTCTGAATTTCCAACATAGGTTCTCATTACTCTTCTTATGGTTATATAATAATTATTTTTAATTACTAAACAATCATCGCATCTAACAATTATATAATTTATCATACTGCTTATGCAGGTGCAGTTGATGTGGGAAAACACAAAGCTTAACATTTTAGATTCTATCTTTAACTTTTTCCAGGGCTCCACTATCAAGCAGATCATGTTGTTGAGTATTAGTAGTTTTTAGCAAGAAAAAAATAATACCCAGTCAGTTTTTGAATTTTAATATATTTGTCTTTCAGGAAAATGCTATTAGTTTTGTGGGAGTTTTTTACTGTACTCTGATAATCAGTTTCTGTGTAAAAGTTTCAATAGTTTATTTTCTTTCTAAATTACTGGGATAAATTGTTTACATTCCTCATTTCTGTAGTTCATTCTGTGATTGTGAATGTTATAAGATGCTATTAATTGCTCAGCAAATTAGACCAATGAGAGAATTAATTCATTTAGAAATAAGTGAAAGTGGTGTCAAATTCCTTCCTTTCTTAATGTGCTAGTTTAAAACACAGCAGGAAAATAATACCCACTGAAGCTACTCTATTTCCTCCACCCTCTTCTAGAAACTCCACCTCATTTCTCTATAGACCCTTACCTCAAAAATCTTTATCATACAAAAAAAGAAATCTCTTTCCTTTTGAACACGTTCGGGTAATATTTTGTCATGAATGTGCAAATATGACTTTTCTATGCTCATTGCAGGAATGCTGAACTAGATGACCTTTGAAGATCCCTTCCAACCCAAACTATTCTATGATTCTATGATCTCTTTGTGTTCAAACAGTTAAAAAGAACGCTAGGTGCATGGGGATGCCTTTTATTGAGATTGTCTGTTGCTTCAGGCTATTAGGCCAGCTCATTGGGCAGCTTCATGGTCAAAAGGGAGCTTTTAATGTATGGATTTCAGAGCTTGCTGTAGCCTGTGCTGTAGATGAGTGGAGTATTCATTTTGTATTTGTTTGGCTCTTGAAATCATTTTTCAACATAGGATTTTTCCAGCTGAGAGTCGGTGGGGCACACTTCTAGAAATACAAACTGAAAATTACCTTGTATCATCATATTTCTGTAAGAGTTAAAATACTTCCATTTTCTTCTTGAAATCAGGTCTCATTTCAAAAAGTAAATATTGCATAGATTTCCTCATCTAAGTTCTGCCGGCTCTTTGTTAGGATCCAGCTGGTAAGAGATGCCTCTGACTGAATTAAGGTGCAAACAAGACCAAAATCAATAGTACAGGTTTTATTTAATTGTTAATGTGAGGTGGAGACAGCAATAGGAATAGGAGGAAGAGGGAGAAGACAAAGAGTGAGAGATTCAGCAAGAGATACCACTGCATGGATTCCTCTGGCATCCTGCTTGTTCTTCTTCACTGGTTTGCTCAGTCCTGGGGGTCCCAAAGTGTTCTTCTGGAGGTACCCCATTTCCAGGTCCAGGTTCCCACTATCCATGAGGCATAGATGCTGTTCCCACAACTTGGAATGGCACGTCTGTAAGCAGCTGTTTGCTTTCTCACCGTTTGCCATGATGGGAATTTTTGCCTGGATAGGTTACCCAGATCTGCCTCACCAGGCCTGGCATCTTCCTGTTGCTTCCACCTGCACTCTTCCTACTGTGTCTGCACTGTGGAATTTGCCCAATGTGCTAATTGCAAACCTTCACCTCCATTTAGGTCTGGTATTAATGCCTCCCTATTTGCCATCTGTGCTTTCCTTGCGTTCCTGTTGTGGTGGCTTATTTTACAAGAGCTTCCTGTTTTCCCAGAGTTAGAGGCAGTTCAGTGTGCTCCTGAAGTCTCGAAGATCCCACCCTGATCCCTGCAGAGGCAGCACATATCCAGCAGGACATGCAGTGAGATTTATTGGGCTGCCAGTCAATGGCAGTTCTGGAATTGAAACCTGGTGTGTCTGGAGCCATTGCTCAGTACCAGTTTGATACTAAATCATGCATCAGAAGGATACACATTATTTGGCAGCAATCTGTTATTTCTTTCTGACTCATGCAGAACTAATTTTCAGTTACACAAATTACAGAGGGAAAAGAGGGGGAAAAAACCCACTTAAATATTGTTCATTTCTTTTGGCCATTTCTTTGATCTGTGTTTTTTATCTGAGAGGAAAGCGGTGTGTCTAATGGGAAACTCTAATATTTTATGAAACAGTGAGACTTAAAGATCTTCTTAGGCAATCAGTACTTCAGCAGAATGAAACACTGTTGCAACAGAAGGAAAATTATACACCAATTATTTACCCAGTCAGGAAAAGTTATGCTCCATAACATCAAAGAGCTGCAATTAATGAAATAATAGAGAGTGAACTGTTTTTTACCAAGCCAGAAAATGTTTATTCATCAAAATTCCACAGGCCAAGAGTTGGAGACTGTATTTAAGATTATAAACCCAGAGCAACACATGTATGTGACTATATGTGGCTGATTCTAGGAACAGACATGAAAAAAATAGCTGTGTAATGCTTATGCAAATTTAAATGAGTTGTTGCAAGTAATTAACTCATCCTTACTATCCTTCAAATAATGTTTTCTGTACTATTGGGACAATATTTCTTCAGCCTGACTATTTTCAGCTCATGTATTTGTTTGTTTTCTGTACTTTTCCCAATCTCCAATAATACTGCCTATTTGCACAAACTTCAGAACTCTCCCCTAATATTTCCTCTTGCATATGTTTCTTTATTTGAAAATCTTTCAGCTGTTTTATTTAAACTAAGCAAGCATTCAAAGCAAAGATGGCTTGAGATGGCAACTTTGATTTTTTTTTCCCAGTAGTATGTATGATTAGCAGTCTTCCGTATGTATCAGGCCAACTGAATCTTGAAAATTAAGTTCTCTCTGTTTTATCTTTGGCCTGAATTCCACGGAAATTGATATGCAGGGTTAGCAATACAGAACTGTTAGAATCTTCTTACTTATTCCAACAACTTCTTTATGCAAAAGGTTAGGGCACAAGAAAATGGATTAAAAAGGAAAGGTTACCTGGAAGTGGGCTAACAGTGCCACAGAAAAGCCTGGGAATATGTAATGGGGATGGGAAGAGGAATTCTTTCAAAGCACAGGAAGTCCACAAAGACTCAAAAGGGAAAAATTAATTAGTAGGAGGCAGTGCATGTAATGTAATAGTTGTCTTGTAGAAATGCTCTTTTCTCACATGCTGTTTTGCTGTGTTTCATTCTTGACAGAAAGCCCGTGTAACTCTTGCTTTGTGTCCGGCTGCACCGCACTGGGGGCAGAGCAGCCGCTGTGTGCCTTTGCACGTGCAGCCCATGAAACGGGGTGCAGTGGTGAACATTATAGAAGGCATGGGGGAAAATTGTAATAGTGCCAGGCTCTGCGCAGCTCTGTTAGAGATTCACACTGAGAGCTTACCCCTGAGTTTCCCTTTTCTGTACAACCTAAGGGCGCCTGGGATTCAAGAGGGGCAACTCAGACAGGTCTGTCACATGGCATCTAAAAACACAAACTTACTTTTTAACTCTGGCTGAAAGTGGGCAAGATGTAGGCTCATGACGTTTCACAACATGGGGATTTTATCTATAATAATTTGGCATCTTACATCTGCCACTCTAATCCTCCATACCTTTTTACATATCTGAAACAAAAACTGATGACAAAGGAAAGCTGGGATTTATTCAGAATTTCAAGGGGAAAAAATTTTAAAATTATTGGAATTAAATAGGAAATGCATACATGAATAGAGTATCAAAAAGAAATATTTTTTTCATTACTTAGTGCCTCCAGAAGCCTTCTTCCCTTCTTTAATGACATGGAACAGTCTGTGCCTTATTACTTCTTCCGTTTAATCTTGTTAATGCAGTCTGTTAAGACTCCACTTTTGCAACAGCACAGGTGTAACTCTAAGTAAGTAGGCTAGTAGGGAGACTACTGTTCTGCTCCTGGAAGTCTTATTTATTTACAACAAAATGTGTGATATTCAAACCAATATAAAACTTAATGCAACTGGTGAGTTGAAATATTTTTATTCTTCACTTCATTAACATTGTGGGGCATTACAGTGAAAAATAAAGAGGGAGATATTAAACATATTTTACAAGTCTACCCTTGAGACAACTGTACTTGGAATTTTACTAAGATTAATTCTTCCTCCTGTCTTTAAAAGATGGCAGATTAAATTGGTAAGTAGACAGCTGGTAAGTACAACATTTTTTCAAACAGCAACAGATGCAAATCCAAGAATATCTCCAGCTGATTTAAATGCTTTTCAAAAGATGGAGCAAAGATTTAAATAGCAACGTGCAAAAGTGAAAATCCATAGTGATAATCAAAAATATAAGGAAATATGAAGAAGTTCAGGAAGTTTTAAGAAGGCAACATCAGAATGATTTCAGAGTATTTCAGGTTGAAATCACTATTATTTGGTTTTTATTGCTTCTGTAACTCATAATTTTGCCTTGTAGGAGTTATATTGTGTCTAAAGTAAGGCGTTGCAAGAAAAGTGGTGCAGGAAAGTGGATTGGAAATGTTTCCTTTGACTGTGATGGCAGCCACACAAAGCCCCAGATAGTTCAAGTTAGACCCTCGTTTTGCTGCAGTGCTCTAATCTAACAGTGCAGCAGTCCTCATTTCCCTTGAAGATTTTGCATGGTGTAGACGGGTGTAGGTTTGAGTGTTACTGGAAGTGTGGGAATTTGTGGGCGCTCCCATGAGTCTGGGCAGGTAAAGGGGGAGGAGGTGAGGGCTGCAAAGATTGTCGGTGTGCTGCAGCTGCGGTCCGGAGGCAAAGCGCTGCAGAAGAGGGTGCTGCTACAGACAGAGCTGAAAATAACCACTACACCCTCCTTCCCCTACGAGGTGAATGAGGTTTAAAGTGCGTTTCCATCCCACTCCAGTAAGCAGCAACGCCTGGCTGGGTGTGAGGAAAGATAAGGTTGTGTGTGACCCCACAGCCTGGAAAACAGGTCTGCACAGCATGTTCCTGCAGCATCTTCCTCTGTGTCGCTCAGCTTCGTAACTGCATAGCAGAGACCTGTGCGTGTCTGACACAAAAAACAGGCCCTGACTACTGCATGACCATTTCAGCCAGCTTCAACGTGCAAAATGGACTGAAAGTGTTTATCCTGGTATCTGAACTCTTCCTTTGCAGAGTTCATTAGTCCATTTATTCAGAAGGGAAAAGAATGCCGATGTGGATTGTTGTATTCAGGAAACAACAGGTCAGCAATACCTGGCACACTCTAAGTAGCTTTCTGAGTAAGGAGAAGTAGAGAGGGAAGATAATATATCCTGCTAAATGCCTGATATAAAATATTTTAATTGTTAAATGATTAACTTTTATTGTGAAATTATGACAAACATTTTGGCAGAGTAAATATTATGAAAATTATGACATTTTATTATGAAATTATGATAAACATTTTGGCAGAGTAAATACTAAGTATAATTCTTATAGGAAAGAACTTTGCTGTGCATTTTCTGTGTAGGCAGCTATTTTTTGGCCAAGTGCCAAACTTCCAGTTTTAGAGTATTGCATAGACAACATGGTCACCACTATTCAGTCATCCTGACCAGCTTATATAAACATTACCTAAAGCTCCTAGAGATTATTTGCAGAACATTGGATCTGATGAAGTCAAATATAGGATAGCTTGGGTAGTATAATATTTGGGATTAGCATAATAATCTCTTTAGGGAAGGTGTGCAGTATCAGCAGAACCATTGCTTGAGTCTGAGGGAAACAGAAACTATACCATCATAATTCAGCATATATTATATACTTAAATTTTTCTCTGTGAATAGGGCAAGTTTCTGAGCTCTTTAGGGGGCCCAGGATAAGGCCTCGATCATTTAGTTCAATAACTTTGATTTAACTCACATGTGGAGCCCAAATCATCAGTTTGGCAACAGTTTGTGTTGTGTAATGACTTGTGTTACTGTAGTACCATCCTTTGAAGTTACACGCATAATTTCTGTGAATTTGAATTACTGGGGAAAATGGTTTATGGATTAATACAGAGATGTTCACCTTGAGAGGCAATGAAAATGCTTCTATACAGATTTACAGAGTGCTGGGTGAGCCATCAGAGTTTACTGATCCTTTGGCACTTTCTGACCTCTGTGAGCACAGACTTTCAGGGATCACATTTTGAGCCACAGCTTCTGACAAGGCACCTGAGTTCTGTCTTTTGGGATCTGGACAAGGGGCTGTACTTGGTTTTAGCCATCACTGCCCAGCAGAGGATACAGGCAGTTCTGCTTCTCTTCTGCTGCCATCCTTGCCTGTGAACCATTCAAAAAAAATCTGGGAAAGCCCTGAACACTTGTGCTTGTTATGCACTTCTGCCACTCTGTTTTGTCCACATTAAAGAAACAAATGAGCTTCCAGGTAGCAATTTGTGTACCTTTGTCAGTTTCCTAATCTCTTAGGATTTCACTGAGGGCTGGGCTGACATTCATGGCAACAAAGTGTACAGTATTTTTCTGGAGTCCAGGAAATTGCATCACCAATCCTTTAATTACGCGGTGAAAATCCAGGGGTTTTGTTAATTTACAAATTTACAAATTTTTTACAAAAATACAAATTCTTTTAATTAATTGAAATAATTAGGTCTGCAGAAAATGAAAATTCTTGTGATCCAAAATATATCATTATCTCCAACATTATATCACTGCTCTTAAAATTGTTGCCTTTTTTTGCTCACAACTGGCTTTGCTTCACAGAGAAACATCCAGCCTTGCAGAGGCTTGAAGTCTTTGCTCCTATCTAAGTTATGGTAAAAAGCTAAAGGTCCAAAAGTGATTCTTTTAAAAAGAATATATCTCTTGCTCTAATGAAAGATATTACATCTATCTGAAAATCTCATCTCATCTGTAACCCTGGATCATCACAAATGTAACATTCATAAATTGTTAAATTATAGTGCTAGATCCACTGTACTTATTACACTTAGGAAAGGAAAGAAACAGTATTTGAACAAAACATTTTTTCTTACTTCAGTGCTTATTAGCACTTAAGGCTGTTATACTGTGCTCATTTTTTCTCCTTATAATTTCACCTTCTCTGGTGAATATAAAGGCAAGTATATAATTCTTTCCAGACTTGCCCCAAAATTACTGTGTAGCAGTAAGATACAAAAAGATGAGATAATATGAGCAGTTTTAAATTACCTCTAGCTGTGGAGCAGCCATAATCATTTGAACTCATATTCAGCTATTTCATACCATTTGACAGTGTTCAGTAGACATTACTATTGCCGTGGAACTCAGGAAGACATCTTCCAAAGTATGTATTTACAGTGCAGATATCAGCATATTTCTTCATATACAAAAAGGCTAATATACAGCACATAATTTTAAAACTTTTTATCACTCTACAATCATCATCACACGTATTTCTAAGGTTTGATCTTTTGTTTTAATAGATTTTAAATGCACACAATAAGGATGCAGAGAGTAACTACATAAAGACTTGCCATTTAAAAAAGTTTGAGTTTTAAAATGCTCTTTTTCAGTAGTCTTTGGAGTAGGCATGCAAAAGGCAGAATTGATCTGTAAGGGGAGCTGGTATACAATTCATCATGGTTTGATTTGGATTGGATTGGGTTGGGTTTTGTTTTGGAGTTCTTTTTGTTCATTTTTTCCCCACTGGAAAGTCATGAAAGAGGAAGGGCAAAAGAAAACATATTACCAAATAACCTTCCAAGTGATATTTGTTATAAACTAAAAGAACTTCAGCTAGGAGTGTGAGACAGTGAAAGAAATCAGGCATGGCTATTGCATGTACTTATTGGAAAAAACATTCATTTTTTCACTAATGTACCCGACTTCTATTTTGAGCAATGATCTATCAGATTTCTCAATATCCAAATTCTAGGGCTATTGCTTACTTTGATCTCAAGACACGTTTTTATAATTACGTACAGATGACATCTATTATCTGTGCCCAGTGCAACACTGAGATGCACAAGCGCTGCTGCTTCTTGAGATTTGTGCGCCTGTGCTCATGAGATGTACTGGCTTACTTGAGAGCCATCAGCTTTGCAGAGAGTCTCTGTTGCTATAACAAAGACCCACAGTCAGAGTTTAATGTATCTCTGCGCAAAAGTGTTGAGATTTTATGAAAACATTACTTTTCTGGGTTAACTGCACCATATCAGTTTCCTCTAATGGCTCATTTGGGTTATGATTGACAGCTAATGTATCTACACACTAATTAACATTATCTGGAATTAATTAACTTGCTGAGATAATGCTAACTATATAGGTCTCACTGCATGAGGTATGACAGAGGCTCTAAACATAAGTAGTTTCCTCAGCTGTATATTTTCAGATTATTAAATGCAAAGCACCTAACATCTTGCTGAGAAGCTAGAGAACATCTATTCCAGTAGCAAAGGGTATGCCAAGATCTCATTGCCAGCCTAACTTACCATGGAAACTTCCACTGACAGTTACATGCAAGGAAAAAAAGCATTTCCTACTTACAGAGGTCAGGATAAAAAAGGCAGAGTTGACAAGTAGATAAAAATGGTGAATGTACTTAATTTGAAATCAGTTAGGAATCAAAACATGGAAGTGAACTAGGCCAATCTACCAGCAATTTTCAAGGAACTCCAAAAAAAGGGTGATGGGAATTCTTGAAAGGTGAAGCAGTTGGGGTTTTTTCACTATCAGTTTTCTGATTAGCCTTGATGCTTCCAAGTGCAACCTTTCTTGGATCTACAAATTAGAGAAAGGACTTGCTTTTCAAAGTTTTTGCCTGGCATGCTTTATTAGCATCTTTTGATCAAGAACTAAATACTGAAACCTCAATTCTTTATTTCCCCTTAAACCAAAGCTACAGGTCTGTGAGATTATAGTCCTGTCTTTCTCAAGTGAAGTTCTTCAGGTATTAAACTGAAATGATATAAAATATGAACTTTGTTTTTCTTTGTTAGGCATCACATGCATGTGAGTGACAATCCCCACAAATACACCTCTGACACATTAACTGCCTTGTTGACTCTTACCTTCCTTTCAAGAGGAATTCAGAAAATGGTCTCCCATTACAGATTCACCCACATAACTTTTGAAACCCGATCATTTTCCTGCCTTTAGGATTTTTTTGTCTATGTGTAATATTCTGTTGGTGAAAAAAAGAAAACCCAGCAGTGTGCTTGTGATTTTTCTTGCTGCACATTTGAGCTAATGTTTTATTTAAGATGTTTCTAATTACTGATTTTTTTATATGTAACCGTTCATTTTAAATACGTGAGACAATTTTAGATTTACTTCCTTGATAGAATTCCACCCGACTTTCTGTTTTCATGAGAGACTGAATTAGATTCCAGGTTGTTATCCCATCATCGGTGGATGAGAATTACTAGTCATATAGAATTAATTAATTTCCATTGTGGCATTACATTTTCTAGACTGTCCCATAAAACTGGAGGCAGTTTCCTGTCCTAAAGAACTTTCAACTTCAGTATAGAATACAAGATTAATTATCTGTGGTACTGAGGAAGGATGCTACAGCTGGTGGTAGGGGGGAATCACTGTGCAGCATATATAGAAACATTATAAATGTTTTCTTAGACATAAGGGTGATAGTGGTTTTGCAGGCTTTTGTTGAGTGGTACATCTCAATGTGCTTACTGAAAAATTGGACAAGTGGGCTCAGATTGAGACTTGCTTGAAAAGAGGTGGGAGCCATTTTTCTTGCTCATAGTATCAGAGGAAAATGGGTGAGAAGGCAAGTGGAAACGCTTTCGAAGTGGAGCTAAGTAGTTTTGCTCTAATTCCTTCTTCAAGTTTATCACATTGGGATTTGTCAGTTCTGTTCCTGTGCTGGTGAAAGCTACCATTGTGGCAACTCCACAATTGTTTGTTCATTCAATTTTTGCCCTCAGTATTTAGGAAGTGGCACTTGGTCAATGCATTTTATATTTTTAAGGAGTTCAGAAGAAAGCTGCTTATTTTATAATAGCTGTAAGGAAAGTCAGATATACAGCTCGCTGAACTGTTTGTTGGCCTAATAGGTGAAGGGAGTAAGAAAAATAACATAAGATCATAGGTGGACAAATAAAACCAGAATGTGCAAAAAGTGTAGTGCCCTGTGCCAACTACTAATGCCAAGGCAGTGTGTTCAATCCCCATACAGGCCACTCACTTCAGAGTTGAACTTGAGGATTCTTGTGTGTCCCTTTCAACTCACAATATTCTGCCGTCTGTGACCTGTGATTTTATCTGCAAAAGAAACATGGTATGCTCTATGTTCATTACAGTATCTCAAGACTCTTCTGGGAATACAGTGGTTTCTTTTTTATCTGGCTTGTACAATCAAGATTTCTGTTAGGAATCCGGAAACTGTTCGGCTCTTTTATTAAAGAAATGTCGGGGACAGTAGCAAAATACACTTTTCCAAACTTATTCAAATGCCTTTCGTGTCCTAAGGAAGTCTTTTCTGTGAGTTCTCTTAACAAGAAATGGTTGTGATTTCCTAGACAAAACTGAATTTACTAATTTATAGAATGGTTATTTTCAAAAAAAGGTTTGAATTAACTGAAGAGTCACAAGTCTAAAATATTTTTTACGTATTAATTGAAACCCAAAGCCTTAGCATTTAGGGACTTGATCCACAAATACCATGAATGTAGAGCTTGTAATTGAGACTCATGCATGGAATTGTTGTTTGCTTACAGTAAAAAGTACTGTGCTAAATGCAATCAGTGTCTCAGGATAAATTCTTCTCTCTCTGTTCCTATCAGAGTTACAAATGGTATATGCAAATCACATTAAAAGTACCTTGATGTTTTTGTGGTGTTTTTTTTTCCTCTGTCTTGTCTTTTCCTGAAGATTTCTTTGTATTTTCATTGTAGTTCCTGCCTCTGACATTGACATATGTCAATGTAACATAAAGCAGCACATGGTCCCAGAGCTGAGACTTTCTCCATCTACATGACTCTCAGGCAGAGACCTGTGAGCAGTTACTCGAAGTAGCCTCACAAAGAGCAGCGCCCGGAGGCACATATTTAAGGGTTTTTTATCCTAGTGGGCTTAAGACGTAGGAGTTTTTGAGCAGGACCAACCTGGAAAAATTTCCAAAGAACTGCAAGTGCTTCTCTGTTAAGGAGTTCCCTCTGTTCCCTCTAGCATGGATTAGGAGCAGTTTTAAAACTGGTTTACTTGCCTGAACCTAAAATTATGCTAGATCAGAAAGAGTATGTCAGGAAAATGAGCTCACAGTGGCAAGCTAAACTCTCTTCAGCCGTCCGTAAGTTCCTCTTGCCTGGGTCCCTTGGAATATGCTGTCCCAAGGGAATAGTTACTTGACTTTACAAAGTGGAGGGCCTGCTAGTGTTCCGCTTGTGCAGTTTACGCCTTAAGCCTCCACATTAAATAGGAGGATAAAGGAGTAGGGTATGCAATGCACCTTTCGGTGGGAAGTGTGACAGTGGTGGCTCACTGGGACACAGTACTGAGTTTTGGTTGTTTAACTACAAGGTGGTGGGAGGAAGGAAGTAGCAGGAAGGAAACTTCTGGCTTCTGCTAAAAGACATAAATGATAATCATAAGTAGAAACAGGGCATAATCCAGGCTATATGATTATATTTTCACAGTATCCGCTGTGCAAGCATATTTAGTGCTTAGCTTACAATTGCATTCATTTTTATGCATCGTTTGTTTCCAGTTTTTTTAGTCTTTTCAACAGCCCACAAGTTTGAAATGGGATGCTCTTTTTAGGATTAGCATCTGGACAATAATCTTGTTTCTCTGTCTCAATCCATTTTAGAGTTAAACGTGTCTTGTTAAATGTACTAACAGCTACCTATCCTTGTGCTTGGGCTAGCTCTACTAAAAAAGCTTTTCTACTCAAGGATTTGATGGATGACTTGAGTTGCAGAGAACTGCTGCTGTTCCTGGCCTGGGCATGGAGAAACAGCATCTGCCAGGAGAAAATAAGTAGGAGGAGAATAGCAGGGAGGCATGCATCTTACACAGAAGAAAATGAAAGGGAGAGAACATAAGTTTAACATTTCTTCTCAGTTCGTCTGACTTAAATAAAGGCACAGTTTTTCCTTACATGTCTAATGTGTTCTTACAGCATCATCAAAGGAAAGACACAGGATTCAAAGTAATTGAGAGAATCAAATAGTTGCGTTAACAAAAAAAAAAATTTAAAAGACAATGAAATGTGTTTTCCTTCTCAGAATCAGATGACCACTATGTTTATAAGAGGATCTGAAGCACATCCATATGTAAACATTTTTCAGGCTGTACCTGACTCTCCCAGCACATAGCCACTGGCTACCTAAACTCCATCTGAGGGCCTTGCCTGCCAATGACCTAGGATTAAAGCAAGTAGTTTGAAGAGAGGAAGATGAAGCAAGCTTTTACCTGCCTGTCTCTGACAGTGGTATTGGTATCTTCATGTCTTGAACGTAATTTGAAGAAAGTGAAAACTTCATCATGTCTACTCTTCTTTAAAAAGGGCATCAAAATACACCCTGTATCTCTACCTCAGAAAAATGGAAAGTCACAAATATTTGAAGTATGTAGGAAAGGACAATCCAGATTGTTCTTTAGGCCCCCTAATGACTGTCATTAGCAATAATAATTTATAATAATTATAAAACTAACCAGTAAAAAAAAACCTTTAAAAAAGGAATATGAGAAAAAGCTTACTAATTGTGAGACATTTTAAACTGTTGAAGAGTTTTGTAGGATGTGGCAGAAACTACATAATGTGAAGCATTTAAAATTTTCCAAACAAAAGCATTCAGAAACAGACATACAATACAAAGCATTTTTGTATTGTTGGGGTTCGGCTGGTTATCTACTCTCTATTTCTAAAGATCTCATTTTGAGAAAAAAATAAATTAATCCAACTATATACTCAAAATATCTGCCTTGTTTTCTCTTTCAGCACAAATTGAAGTGATACCATGCAAAATTTGTGGTGATAAATCCTCTGGAATACACTATGGAGTCATCACATGTGAAGGCTGCAAGGTATGAGATTTTAATACAGCATAGTCATCATCATTTGCATTAGCCTCAGGCACCTCTGTACAGTGATACACTCTTACAAGCTTTCAAACAAGTGGTGCCAAAGGCTGTAAAGCCTACTGATGATAAAGATGCATTTCATGCCTAATTTTCCTAGTTGCTTTCCATTTTGTCAAATAGTCTTTAGAGCTACCTCCTTGTTTGAAACATGAATTAATTACATCTGGTGCAGTGTAAGTGCTGACACCAGTAGAGGCTGGCAACTGGAAGTCACACCTGTTCTGCCTTAAATCAGCTTTGAAGGAGGTGGATTTCTTATCTTGTTCCCTATACAACCCCTGTAGCATTACAGTTGGCATGTTACTTCTGGTCAGCCTTTTTTAAGAGCTTACAGGTGTGACCTGGGTCCTTTTTTATCTCCTTTCACACAATCTGCACACCAAATTGTAATCTCAAAAAGAAAGAATGCCTTACATTATGAGCAGTGTAAAAGGATTCTTTGTCTTCTTCCTTAAAGGCTTTAGTGCAGGAGCAGTTTCTGGGAATTGGAGGTTAAAAAAAGGGGTGGAGGGGGGGAAACGCAAAGACTTGCTGCTTAGACATATCAACATATTATTTCAGGCATTAGTTCAAATAACGCAAATCAGACCCAATCAGAGAGAAGAAAGGCTTCAATTTTAAAATTTGTCTGCAATTTTATTACCTAAGGAATTACATTATTACTCATGACAAACAAAAGTTTCATACCACATTTTGGTATTTCAGTTTTAATTGTAAATGGGAAATTGCAAAGGTAGAGAGGCAGTGTCTCTGATTTCTTGTACGTGGAACACAGAAGCTAGGACGTTTGAAAATGGGTGCCTATTGCAGTGTGAAATCACAAGTCTGTAGCTAATGCTTTACAAAGTATTAGAACAGCTGAAAAATCTGAAAATTTGGGTGCACCCATTTGCAAAAGAAATGCTTTACTGCCAGTACATTGAGAACCAATATACTGGTAAAGATCAAGGGGTTTTTTCAGGAACATTGACAATTGTAAACAGAACAATTTGCAGTGTGTCTTTGTCTTACTGTGGCACTGGACTAGAAATAACCATCTTCTTATGATGATCACATGTAACAGGATTAAACTAATTGATCTGATACTTCAAAATTGGCACAAAAGCTATGGAAGGGTATTACTTTAAGAAGAAAAAGAGCATCTTCTCTCAGTACTCAGAGCCCACAGACTGTCTAGGGGTATAGTCTTCCGTAGAAATAATGAGGGTTAATGCTAGCCCTTGTGTGTGCCTCAAGAGGAGATGATACCACTGTGCTCAGTAAGTTGACTGCTTATTGAGATAAAGAGATTCTCTTCCACTTTTAACTCCTATTGGGTTTGTGCCAGTTTTGCTGTATCAGATCAATTACTCTAATCTTGTTTTGTGAGCCTGTGTGAAAAAAAGGTGTCGGTTTTTCGTGTCAGTTCCACTGGGAGGCATCTCAGTCTGGCAGGGCTCCCTGTTAAGGTGGGCACTGTTTCTGGCAGTGCAGCTCTGCTGTCCATTTAAGTGCCCAGCACTTAAATAGCTATTCACTCAGCCTGCATACTCATCATTTCTGGCTCTTTTTGTCTCGGTTTGTTGGAAATCTGAAATGATTAGGAACAGAGGCCATGAGTGGAAGGAGGAGGGTGGAATCACTCCACAAGCATACACACAAGTTGAGCCATGCACCAGGCAGCCTGTTGGATACCGCATCCGAGAATTACAGTGCCAGTGGCGGTGCTGCAGACTTCCAGGAACAGAAAATCCTTTAACTCTGTGTTGCTGCATTAGCTATGCTGTGGCAGACCCATATTCTGAGTGCTTAAGGGTCGTCTGAAATACTGCTGTTGGTTTGTATGCATGCCTGCCTTATGCTGAATGTGCACGTGCAGTGGGCCTGCTGGACCCACTGAGTGAGTCTGCAGGTCTGACACTGTTCTTACAGAAAGGGTGAAACCTGGAAATAAGTTTGCATCACATCTATCTCTGCAGCTGCTTCTTCGCTAAGAAGCCTTTTATCATTTCATGTGCCTTCCCCCACAGCAAAGTACTTTCCACCACTGTTTTGTCATGAATTAGAAAGTAGTTCATTCAGCAATTTCCCTTCTCAGACTGGCTGTGGGTGGTGGCTGAAGGGATCTGTTCAAAGACTTGTTGTCCATGTTGAGAAATCTGTATTTGACTCTTTAGCTCCTCAGCTATGAAATACATCTTCCTTCACGCAAAATTGAATTATTCCAATGTAAAACAATGTAGCCAAATCTATATAAAGATAACATAAAAATAAAATGAAAGTATTACCTCAATTTTAAAAGACAACATTTAGATCTTATGCAGGAGAATGAGAACATAAAATTCTCCTCAGAAAAATTAATTACCCTCTGTAAATTAATTCTCTTATATAACCCTTGATACATAATATGGTCCTTTTTTCCTAAGGAGGGCAAAGAAGAAACAAATTCCTCTGAGATGAGATCAACCTTAAAGGGAACAAAAAGTACTGCAGGAGAAAGCACTGTCAATGCTAAATGGTTGAGTGTGGTTTTTTTAACATTACTGAATTAATTTTTTCTCTGAAATCCATAGATGCTGCTGAAATTTAAAACTGAAAACAGAAAACCTTCACAAGTCAAAACCAATACTGGCTATAAAGTTCAGCAAAGACATATGCAATTAGCATCTATTTAGTCTTAAATTAAAGGCAGTTTTACTATATCAGGAAAGTTTTGGTCAGCTAAGATCAGTTAAGTTTCCACCAGAATTTTTCTGAGAGTTCCCCAAAAGGACATCTATTTTCTGAAAAGTATGAGTCACAAAATTTATTTTATATTTTAGATACACTGTAATCACTGAGAGAACAAGCTCGACCCAGTTCAGGCGGGTCTCTGTGCTCGCAGTGGCAGTGATTTGGTGGAACCCCATGCCTGTCACTGCCACTGACACCACACCACCCTCATTCAGCTCGCCAGGACCTGAGACTGAATTCATGTACAAGCTGTAGCAAGTGAGCTGAGGCCTGTAGCACTGTCACCTTGTGACTTTGTCCATTGCTCAGTGTTAACATCCATCAACCTCTGCAGAGATGCCCTATTTTTTTCCTGATAAATGAAGTCAGCTCTTGCTTTCTGGCTTTATTCCAAGGTGTTTGCAAGCCACCCCAGAACGGCACAAGCACTTTGGTGTCACATTTGGTGACTGGTGTAACTGCAGTAATGATATTTCTGCTGTTTTACTACTCATAGCCAGTGGCCAGGCTATCCTTCAGCTTTCCCACCACAACCTGCACTGCTTGCATTTAAACATTTAAAGTTGCTAAACTGGTTAGGGGAGTTCTCTACTTTACTTTCCCTCTGGACCTACAGATACTCCTGACCTTTTTTTTTTTTTTTTTTGGTACAGATCTATTTATTTTCATTTCTCTTCACCTCCTGGTTTCATTTCTCTTGTCAGCTCCGCTGCTTCATGTCACTTCTACCACAACAGGAGAAGCACCTTTTGGTGCCGCTCTTGGCACCACCTCGTAGCGGCTGGCAGCTCATAAAGACCTACCTGGGTGTATAAACTTCCCCTCTAGCCCTCCGATTTCTAAACAAACAGCCCGTGGAAAATGCCATTATATTCTCATGGTAGTGCCTGAAGGTGCTGCTTTCTCCTTTGTGTGTTGGCTTTACTTGATACAGTCATTATATCCTAGTGCTTTTGTGAAGACTGAATTTTAATTACTTCACTCCTGAATCATATGCCTCTCCAGATCAGATCAACATTTGCCAAGTAAAAGTGAACAGCAGACTTCAGCTTCTCATGCTATGTGTACCCAGTAACAGTTACCTCTACAGTTACAGTTAGTCTCTTCATTAAAGGGAGAAATGTCAAAACAAGTACTTTGAAGTCATCTCTTACAAATTCCGACAAGTCTTTCCTCTATCAGGAGCAAGTATTAGATGATGCGGGGTCATTATTGCATAGTAAAAATGCATTCTGCAACATAATTTAGTTTTAACAACGCAGAATTATATTCTTTACAGAATAATACACAGTTCTCCTTGTTATAATTAAATGTTCTTTAATACAATAACACCATACCAGCATAAGTAGCAGTGCTCTAAACAGGGGTTTGCTGTATTTGTTTTCATGCTCCTCTGTGTGTGTGTGTGTCTGCATGCATGCTCACACACATAAATGTGCTCGTGGTAATGCTTGGTCTTTCCTGCTCTCTTGCCCCAAGGGATTCTTTCGGAGGAGTCAGCAGAACAATGCATCCTATTCCTGTCCAAGACAGAGAAACTGTTTAATTGACAGAACCAACAGAAATCGCTGCCAGCACTGCCGACTGCAGAAATGTCTTGCCCTGGGAATGTCTCGAGATGGTAAGGAGTCAAATCCATGCTTCACATCTAAGCCCTTTGAAACTTTTCTTCGCTGCTGACTTACTCAAACTCCCTGTAGATTTCTGCCAAAAGAGAGAGGAGAAGCTCCGTGCTTTGTAAGGCGTGTGCTGTGAGCCGATCTTTGCCATGCACTTAACAAAGAAGGCTATTTTCATGGGCAGGGGTGGCGAAAATCACAAAATGGAGAGCAGTGTCAGTTTAGAGCAAAAAGAGGCAGGCAGAAGTGAAATATGTTATTCTAATCAAAAACACAGAGCACAAAAAAGTCATCTCTGGAGAGGTGGGTTTACATTAAGTATTACATTAAACATCAGCATTTTTCTTAATATATCATATTGATGTGTGAAAGCATCCATTTCCCTGAGATCTCTGAAGGACTGGTAGTAAGGAGATGCAACCCTACACAAATTTACACCTTGATATCATTAGGGGTTTCTGTTTGGTTTTTTTCAGTGCACTTGACCAAATATTTTGCATTGGAAGAAACCCCATTTCTTTTACTTGCACATTGCCTCCTGTCCCTATCTGGGTCTGCAGAAGAAAGTTTCCTGATTTAGTACTGAAAGTATATCCTATGCCAGAGGAAAGCTCCACAGCCTGTGCCATCTCAGGATCCTGTGCTCCCTGTAGAGCTCAGTTCCACCTTCCAGGCGGTGGTGTGACCAGCCAATATCAGCAGCTGAGAGCATGCACCGCACCAAAGCTGCAGGCAGTGGGAGCAAGGTTGCCCACAGCTGGCATGCCCTGGGCACCACTCCTCATGCAGGGGGTTTCCAGCTCAAAAACATGTTTCATATAGTAAGAAAGTATTGGAGGAAAATGTTCTAATTTTTTTAAGCAGTTTATATGAATTTCAATTTCCTGGAAGCAATTTTCTCTCCTAGAGGGTTGACTCAAAATGTGTATTTTTAAATTGAGTCATTGATGGAGAAGTTACGTAAAGAGCTATTTATTTAGATGGACCACAGACTATAAACTTGTCAAAATTTGGACCATAATAGGTCTTCTTCTGCCTCAGTGTGTCTTATGCCTCACTGAAGTTACTTGTTTACCAGCCTCACCTGGGAAGGGCCTTTAGTCCATGAATTCTTTTTGGTCCTAGTACCCAGTTTACTTGACACCTTAACTCCTAATTCTTCATGGTGATTAAAGAAGTAACATTTCAACAATTTAACAGCACATGCTTTCCTCCTGAAAATAGTATCTTCCAATGATTTAAGATAAATCACAGGGGCATTTTAATGTGACTGACAGTGCCATCTTCCCAACCAGTAATTCAGAGACCACTGCAGAGAGACAAAAGGAGTGATTCTTCCAACAGATCACTTAGTTCTGTCCTAGTTGATGTAAGGGTCTTTATGATTGTTTAGGATTAAGGCTACTAACAGCTCTTGCAAATTTAAAATTGGCTGTGTGAACTTTTTGACAGAAAACTTTAATTTGATTTTTACCTCTCAGCCATGTAATAAATGCATTTTTATCATGCAGAGGCAGGATGCTAATTGACAGCAGCTGGAGAATCCAATTAATGAATATATAATGAGGATAAGCATTGGTTTTATTGCTGAGGCCCTAAATTTGAAGAAAATACACAATTGCATTATTCAAAATTATTTAAAATACAGTCATTGTACATTGTCCATAAGGGTATGCAGCATACCATGCACTGATTCCAGGGGCAGGCTGAGTTTGTGTGAGGTAACTTGTAGCCTGAATGTAGGGCTGCAACTAAACTTAGGTTGGCAATAAGAAAAAAACCCTCTAGATGTAAAACAAAAAAAAAAAGTGAAAATAAAGCAGCTGTCACCTTGTTGTTCTGGCACTGTATTTTCATATTATGCTCTACTTCTTCTGTTCTTTTTCCTGAATGAAGAATTTTACTTTTAGCCCTTTTCTCAAGGGCTAAATGAGAGTCATGTGCCAATAAATATGATTCTGAATTGATCCAAATTTCAGACAGACTGGAAATACACAATATAGAAAATACACCTCATAATACCTAGAACTCTTTATTTCTGGAGCTATGTCCCCATACCTGTTCTGATGAATTCTGCTGGATGTGTCTCTCATTTGTTTTAGAGCACAATCAACAACTGTCTCTGCTCTAAGATCCCAAGATCAAGCCCAGTAAAAGACCAGAATTTATAGAGAGATGGGGGTGGAGAGTGATAATCAGCTGTGATCTGCTGTGTGTACAGGCTGTGAATTTACTCCTCCTAGCTCCACAGCAATCAGCCTGTCACCTTTGAAAATTTCAGTCTCAGTGTAATGAACCCTGTTTCTGGGGAAAATGGTTTGCCCTCTTATATTTTCTTCCCTTTCTCATCAGAAGGAGTGCATGGATTTGTGCATGAAGGTTGTTGAAATGGAGATTGCATAAGTCCCTAAGACTTTGCTCTGTGGAAAAGATGACATTCATTTGTGCTGTTTACTTTCAAATCTGTTATTTTCCTCTAGGTTCTAACCTGTTTTTTTTTTTTTTGTTTTTTTTAAGTAGGAAGATAACACCCCATTGAAAGGATACGGTAATAAGTTTTTGGGGCTTGTTTTCACCCAGAAAACTAATCTTGTTAGTGTACTGTGTAAAGATCTGTGGAAAGTTAGTAAATGGATATGAATTCACAGACTGTACATTTCATACAGCTCTGGGTGGTTGTTCAGTGAACACAGAGATATAAAAGGATGCATGGTCTTTTTAATATTCATAGTGGGAAGTGAATTACTTGACTGAGGCCCTCCTGTCAAACAGGAGTTCTTGTTGTCACCTGGTAAAATCAAGTACGCAATATTTTTTCCTTTATGAGATGTATGTGACGCAAAGCTTTGCATCCTTTCTCATTTCCACAGAAAAAGGTGTTTCCAAAGCAAAATTAACCCTGAAAGTTAATGACAGAAGAGTGGTGGCGTTGAGGGGAATCGAGAAAAATTTGAAGACGACAATGGTTTGACATTGTGCTTTGCTTTTCAGCTGTGAAATTTGGAAGAATGTCCAAAAAGCAGAGGGATAGCTTGTATGCTGAAGTGCAGAAGCACCAGCAGCGACTGCAGGAGCAGCGGCAGCAGCAGAGTGGTGAGGCAGAAGCTCTGGCCAGGGTTTACAGCAGCAGCATCAGCAATGGCTTGAACAATCTGAACAGCGAGAGTGGCAGCACCTACGCCAACGGGCACGTCATCGACCTGCCCAAGTCTGAGGGCTATTACAGCGTGGATTCTGCCCAGCCCTCCCCAGACCAGTCTGGGTTAGACATGACTGGAATCAAACAGATAAAGCAGGAACCTATCTATGACCTCACCTCTGTACCAAACTTGTTTACCTATAGTTCTTTCAACAGCGGCCAATTAGCTCCAGGGATATCCATGAGCGAAATCGGTAAGAAAAATTCTTATTCCTGTAGTGCAATGTGCATATATAAGCTAAGATCCAGTACTGTTTTCATTAAAATGTCATACAGGCATTCCATGCACAGGTACACAGTAGTTACATATTCACATGTGTGTGTGCACACACATACAGAGAGTATGGGAAAGAAAACAAGTCTGGAACTAATTGATATAACATTAAGGCAGATCTTTTTTTATTAAAAATTATGCAGTTCTTAAAACCAGCAGTTCATTTCTGTTTATTAAATAAGAGCATCAAAGCAGGTGATTAATCAATCATAACCAAGTGATAATTAGGAAGGGGCTTGTTTCAAATGAGCTCATTACTGGCAGGGTTAAATGATCGCTTCAGCCAACTATCCGTATTCTTGTCAACACCCAGAATCCCCACATCAGCAAATTCTAGGGTACTTACTGTGAAAAAGTACCAGTTCCTACTTCAGCTGCACAGATGTGAGCACGCTCACTAAATTCCTAAAGTGCACAAACTGTGAATTTATTTCTGTGGGTATCCCTGCTTCTCTGCCCGAAGGCCTTGGAGAGCCTGTCCCTTTGCTTTCATCTTTGATAACTGACAGAGACCCCTCTGTGAGGTGAGGCTGTTAGAAACTCAATGACTAAAGGTGATTTTTGTCAAAGGAGGATTTCTGTTCATCTAATGCTTCTAGTTGTATTTCACCAAAGCCACTGGAAGTACTACTTCTATTACAAAGAAATAACATGAACAAAGATTGGCATCCTAATTAGGATGAAGAAGTGAAATATGCTGAATCAGTTGTGGCTGAGAACTTAATCTAAGGGTAACACTTTGTTAATGGAATTTAATTAAAAAAAAAAAAGAAGAAGGTAAAAAGTCATGTTCAAGAGCATTCTTAACAAATTAATTCATTTCAAATCATGGAAAAAACCCTGTAGTTCTGGCCTAACTTTGCTGACTCATGTACATGGATTACACTGAGATCTGTAAATGTGTGTTTGTGCTCAGTCCTACTGAGGACTGTGGCCTCACCTCAACATACATTACAGTAGTGGGATATATAGTAGTTACTGTCTGGTAAAAAAATGAAGTTGCAGCTAAAATTGATAGCATGTATTCTGCCCTTGCATGCTTATTTGTAGGGAGCGCCATAACACGTTGTGTGCTTTAGGTGCAAATTGTCCAGGAGAAAGTTAAAACTTATATGGCACTCAAACAAAGACCTGCCTTATTATCACATTTGGCCCAGGCCACTGTCCAATAAAACTGTACAGCCACAGTGCAGCATTGGAGATGAGCATTTGCTCCCTCAGCTGTCATGGCCATATGAGTATTACTCACACATGGCTTGTGCATACCTCAGTCCTGCAACTGTGGATTGCACTGCTGCAAAGCTGCTGAGACGCAATGCAAACAGTCCTTAAGAGCTGTTTCCCTGCAGACCCACCACCAAAGGGTACCGGTACCAGTTTCCAGAGAGACCCAGGGAAGTCCAGAAATGCAGGAGTTCTGATAGTCCACGAGTTGGGGTTTGTGCTCAGTTACAGAAATGAGTGCAAAGACAGAATGTGGCCACTATGTCCTTAGTGGCCGGAGAATCCCCCTGAAGTCAATGGGACCTTTTGATTTCAGACAATCAAAGTTTTATCTTTTTAACTTAAATCAAGATAACTTTTTTTCTCTTGCAGGTTCACTTAGAAATAATACAACATTCTTTGTTTTTCACCCTATTTTTTCTCTCCTAGCTCTAAAACATTCTGCTGTAAATCCACCCCACATTTCCAAGTTTATCACCCTCCTCTGAAGCACACAAATCAGGGGAAAACCCAGAGCAGAGGGAGTGCTACATAGCAAATGGCCCATCTCTGAGCTGACAGCAAAATGCAGAGGCTCTGGGATTTACCTCTTTTCCTTTTGAAATTGAAACTAGGGCTCCTAAACTGCTATGATTTTACACAAGTATGCTGTCTTTCATTTGTGGCATGTACAGCAGAGGGGTAAGGGAGACAGTGAGAGATAATGTAGTATAACAAATCAGCTGATAACTGGAAGAGATGCACCATAAAATATTTGGATTAGTGCACAGGCAAATGATATTTTCAGTGTTTAAAAAGGAGTAGAAAATGTCTCTTAATGCTGCAGTGGATTGTTGGACCATCTGTAGAGCTGCAGTCTTGCAGTCCTGGGATGTGCTGATTTCATATTATAGTGTGCCTAAATTTCACTGCAGAATTGCATCTCACTACAGTGACATTTAGGAATAAACTCAACTTATGCTAAATAGATGTTACTGCTTTTAACTCTTAGATGAAATCATGGAGAATATATAGGAGATAGAAAAGCTATGCTGCATTGATCCTTGTGGCTGATGGAAATTTCTTTGTACCAACATGTCTGGTGATCTAGTGAAACACTAAAGTATCCCAGATCATGATGCTTCTTTTCTGCACTGATTATTTTCTACCAGGTAGAAATTTCCAGTCCTAACTTTTTTCTGGTCATTACACTCTTCAAATAAATTTATGTCTATAAGCACAATCTCCACTGCCACTTGCCTGATCTTGATTGCAACTATTGTATTTTTTTTCCCTCATGAATGAATGTGTGGGAACTTCTTTCATCCTTGAGTTCCTGGAAGTTTCTATGAGCTCTCCAAGGAGCAGACTTCTTCACAAGCACTCAGAACAAAAGTAATCTATGCAGTTTCTGATTACATGTCAACCAAAATCTAATTCACTTACTCCTTTGGTGTTAATGCTTTGTTTGTTTCAAACTCACTTCTCTCCTGTGTAGGGCATTTTTAAATTAAGATATAGTTGACTGTACATTTCCAAGTTTGAGTATAATTTTCTCTTTCTTATTTTCCTAATTATTTCAATCCTGTCACATTATGTCTCAGTCTTCATTGATGCTTTGTGACTTCCTTCAGTTTAGAATTGTCTCCTAACTTAATTAGCCTGCTATGAAACTTCTCTTTCAGATTATTATGAAAATGTTAAATGCTTGCAAAACAAATCCTAATAATGATCCCTGCTGCACCTAAAATACTTGCTGCAATTGCATATATTACTTTAGTATTTATATTTGGCTTGCTATCCAACAGTAAGTTCTCTGTAAAATCCAAGTCACAAGTCTTCCTTTCCCTGTCAGTTTCATTCAGTTATAAAAATAATATTTTCTAAGATACTCTATGACTCTTTAATTTACGCATCATTTACATGCTCTTCTTCACATGTTAATTTTCTAGTTCCACCAAAAAGTAATCTAAATGGTTAGAGCTACTTTGATCTTTAACAGTTCTATGCTTTAATTTGAATGTGAAAATGTTCTTTTTCACGAACATACATTCATCTCCAGAAGACTTTGTAGTGGAAAGGGAAATTGTTCAACTTAACAGTTTTGAAATGCAAAATTTTTTACATAGCAACTGTTTTGACATGTAGTATTAGAATGGAATGGCGAGGAAAATATCGCTTATCTTGTATTGCATGCTTACTGGTATCTATCTACTGTGCTAGCAAATAGGTGTAGGAGAAAGACATGCTGACAGATTAAAGTTATATAGGGCTCTGTCACACATACTTGGTATTATTATATTTCCCCAAATGAGTTACATAGGCCTAGATACAACTGCACATTATGTGATCTCCATGAGAAGCAGGATAGACAATGCTTCCTATGGAAGAGAGGGTTAAGTGTAACAAAAAGCATTTTCAGATACAGTCACAAATTTCTCATGTAACTGCCAGAGCTTATGATGGAGAGAAGTTGTACAAAATCAGGTAGTTCCCCATTAGGCACAGCCCTCATCAATATTCCACTTATGTTACAAAAATCCCTCAAAGCATAAAGATATCACTCCAAACCTCATAAATACACATACGATAGCAGAATCCCCAACTTGTCATCAAGTGCATTTCCAGTTCAGATCCCTTTTCTTTAAAGGGATGTATTTTTTTCCTTAAGTCAAAGCATCTTGTTGGACACTTGATACAGATTTGGGTGGGCAGAACACAAAATAGGTGAGGTGACCATCTGGCAGTGACTAGATGAGTTAGGCAGGCTCTGTCACTGCCTGTCCTGTTCATGGGTGGCATGATCCAGGTGTGTTCCATCAGCATGGGAGATGCCCACATCCCAAGGACTCATGCTGCCAAGGACTTGGCAACATCATCCTCTTTCTCCATGACCACTGTACCATCTACACATCTGGGGAGGAAGAAATGATGCAGTGGGAGCTCAAACCATGGGGTGAAATCCGCTTGCGATGTCAAAAGCAACAATTTGATCATTTGAAGAATGGCTTTCTCCTCACACAGCAAATCATAGGGGTCAGCTGGTGGGTGGGAAATTCTGAAGTGAGAAGGGAGCTCCAGTTCCTGGTGTCAATGCTTTCTCCCAAGTGTGGTTTTAAATTATGAGGCATTAAAGGTCTATTTTTAGACTTGGTGAAATTAAAAGACTATCTTGTTTAAATATATGTGCATAATATTATCTGCCACTGAGCTGCATATCGCATTTTCCTCCCTAAATATGTGCCTCCAATCTTGGTCTGTAAAAGTTAATGGAAAGGCTTCCCTGCTTTAACTGCAGTTGAGATTGCCACCCTGTGATTTCTTAAGGACAAGATGAAATGATTAGCCAACTGTTATGGAGAAAACAGATTGGTTAAGCATTCACTGCAAGCCAAACTTAAGGGTGCCCTGTAGCTGTGTGTGTGTAGGTAGTCAGTAAGACACCTCTGGAGTGTACAGGAGATAACACAGCCCAGCCTCTATAATTGTAGATGAAAGTATTGTTTACATGCATTTACATGACATTTCTTCAAAATCAGGCCTGTTTGTACCCAGTGGCTTTGAGAGCTTACATTTCTAATAAAATTAAAGTAAAGCTGGTGAGCCTTCCCTTTCCCCAATCCTTCTAAGCCTGCCCTGCTATGTGTGTCTTAGGGTGGGCAATAACTCCCTAGGACACATGCCTAATGTGGATTGGAGGAGGCATCACCTGCCTTATACTGTAAGGCACAGCTCTTCTGACCTGCACATATGGACTGAAAAGTTATAGTAAAGTAAAACATTAATTTTTTTTTCAACTTGCTCAGGATAGTTTAAAAAAAAAGTCCTCTTGGTAACCACAAATTACATTCCGTGCGTTTGTAATTTGGTTGTAATTTAGCTGTATTAATACATTCATCCCAAGACCACAGTGAACAGTTTTACACTCTGTGAAGTTATTTAATTTCCATTGCTGCAATATTGTACAAGCAGGAGTTATTTCACTCTCTCTCCTAAAGAAGGGAGGTCTTTACCTGTAAACATTCTGAAGTTCTCTGCTGAAGATCTATTTGAAAGCCTTTCTCTTTCTCTTCACACCTTTCTCTTTCAGCAATCTCCTCACTAACTTAACAAGAATTTAGTTTATTTAGTTTATTCCTCTATATCTATACTCTTCATGAATGTCCACAAGACTTAATGTTGGATGTGCAATATATAAATGCATGTCAGCATCAGACTGATATCTTAAAAAGTCCACTGTGCTTTGGTTTTGAAAGCACTTCTCAATGAGATAAGTGTTTCTCATTCCTTAACACCTTTCTCTTTATCGCCAAGGTTTGTTCCCTGTGCCAGATCAAGTGTTAACATTACTGAACATGTAGCGGTCAATTAGATGCTATTTCAAGGGACACTCCAAACCACATTCAAAATGCAGCGAGCTCACCAATTAAAGCCCATACCTAAGGTGACAATTGCATCTATGTTTATGTTCCCTTTACAAAGCCACAGTGAAACAGAAATAATGTTTTTTAGTCCTGTGTAATGTTCTCCACTTCTTTTTCCAAACCATGGTTTAATATTCCTTCTACAAAGGTGACAGTCAGAATTTTACAGGGCTGCTGTCTACACCATGGCAGCTGTATTAAAGAAAAGCAATGTTGCCATCTAGTGAGCATTTAAAAATGCAACGTGCATTTTATGCGCATGCCACCAGGGCACTGCCTTACCATCGTTACCTATTTAAAGATGACAATCAGAGTATGTTCACATTTCAATTCTGTGTCCCTTCCAGCTCACTTAGAACTTCAGCTTGTTTTACAAATGAGCTGAAAATATGTGTTGAATGGTATTAAAAACAACCTTATCTATAGACTACATTTTTTAAACATCATAATACAGTCCTTTAAAGTGGTCAAATTGCTAATCCTTTAAAGTATATAAAATTACTCCTTTTCTCCAAAGACGAGAATATTTTCTTCCATTACCAAACTTGGCAAAATATGTTCATTCTACTGAGCGTCCAAAAAAAGCTGTTAGAAATCAACCATTTGTAGCAGTCAAAATATGTAAAATACCGTATAATATATCCCATATATTACCATATATCATGGCAATCTATTCAGGAATACCATTGTGCTGTGAATGTTGTCAGATTGCAGATCTCACAGGGAGATCAGTGTAGATCCAATGGTGTGGTAAGTACTGAGGCACGCTGCTGCTGCTGCCAGTTGTAAGACCAGACTTGTGGCTGGTTCCCTGTCATATGCTTTGGACCAGCAATGTCAGTAGCAGAGGAGATGGCTTTCTGCAAGTAATGCTCGAAAAAAGAAGACTGGAGCAGGTGCCAGAGCACAGAGGGGCTGGGATGTGTGAGAGAAGTATGTTGCCTTCTGGGGTTGTGACTCACGCACAGCCCACAAAGAGGGGAACTGCAGACGAGAATCGAGGGGTCAAGGCAGTGATGCTCTAGGAGTCACTGTAGTATATGGAAGTGGCACACTATCTGCCAGAATTGCTGTGGTTTGAAGTAGTGGCTGCTTGTTGTTTCCATCCTCCTCCGGGTAACCCCTTCATGGATTTAGTGTCGACTTTCCCACCAGTGTTTTGTCTGATGTTTCTGGGCAATCAGCCCCAATAATTACAAGGTAATTATTACCTTGAGAGCTTAACCTGGAGTCCCTGTTATATTTCTTTGTCGTCCTAAACAGCACTGGTTGATCATTCCTTAATCCTAAGGCACAAGGAAGGCATCAGAAGTTTGGGTTTATAACTTTTTTCTTTCCCAGTATACATGCAGCATCCTAAGTTTGCCTTTCCAAGGCAAACTTTCTGTCTGCCATTTTTCATCACTCACTTCATGCACTTCACTACTTCCTACTTTATTCCTGAGAATAAGGTAATCTGCTTGGTTTGCGTTTTGTGATGCTGTTTCCGGCTTTGTAGGTACTGATGTCTTTCATCAGTCCATTCAGCTTTTGATACTGTATTTCACAGAACAGCAACAATTCCTTTATACAAGAGTGAAAAGATATGAGAAAGAATTTGAGTGAAATGCACAAGAAAGAAACATAGATGTGCACAGTGAAAAAATTCAATGTGACAAAACACAGGGCTCAGAGACAAATGTTGAAACTGATTATCAGAATGCAGATTTTATAGTGCAGTAATCTCCGAGGAATGAAAGTCACAAGTAAATGGGAATAGTTAATACAGGATATTAAGGTGTGGAGCCCTGTTTTGTGTTCCTTTTTGACTGCATGGATGGCTTTTCTTTTGATCAGTGATGATTCTGTCATTGTGTATGATAACCAAGTTATTCCACTTTCTGACACTAAACACTAACATCACCTTGATCCAACTCATTTGCCACACTACCGGAGAATAGAACCATTGTAGAATGTTTTGCCATTACTTTTTAACATGTTTCTGTAGACAGACTGCTTAAAATCTTTATAGAAAGCTAATTTGAGGACTGTGACAGTGAAACAACTGCTAAAAGATATATTAACCTCTCTCAGCTTTTTGCAGACTATGACAGAGCAAACCCTCACAAACATGCTTTAAAAGCAGTAATATTCTAATTATTACATATATATTTCTCATTTTAATAGAGAACAATATCCACTTCAGGTAATGTATGTTTTATTGTAAAAAATAAAACCACTTTCTTGTTTCAGAGCAGTCTCATTTTAATATAAGGGTTTATTTGTGCAACCTATGCTAGAAGAAGCTAAGAAAGAGCTCATCTCAATAAATTTGTGGTAATTATATGGTGGCTTTAGAGTTCATTTGAACTTCAGCTATTTCCTTGGCTAGTGCTTTTGCTGCCAGTCAAATGTCTTCTAATTTTTGCTAAATTGGCTGAGTCCCAAGAGAATTATTACTAACTAGAGACCATTAAGCATTTATAAAATCTTCTAGGATCTAACGGAATTCTGGGTCCATCCTCTAGTTTCCTGAAGATAAGGACTTCATTCCATTGTATTGTCATTTCTATTAATTTATTAGCATTTTTAGAAAGGCAAATGAAGCACTGATTTACTTTGAAAGAGAGAGACAAAATAGAGAATTCACACACATAGCTTTTACTCTTTGTGGACTCCATTTGTTAAACATTCAGTAACTTAAACATAAAGTAAAGGTTATTCCTGAACTAAATTCTAGCACTTCTAGTCTCATATGAGTGTTTTTATGTTTCATACTATCTTCCTAGGCTGAATATTGTGTAGTGCTGCAAATTTATTAAGCAAATAGAGGTTATGAAAGTAGCTTGTTTTTCAGAGGGAAATACTTTCTTGCATTATGGCATTGAGAATGCCACAGACAGATGAACCCTGGAATGAGCTTTTTGCAACCACTTTCAGGAAAAAAATGTTCCTGTTTTTCTGAGAAAAAAAAAATCAAACTTTTCGTCCAGTTCATGTAAAAAAAATGAGACCTATTATTCATGTTTGACAGCAAACACAGAGGTTTTTTTACTTCATTAGCTGTGCCACTGTGTCTACAACTGTCAAAGAATTTAAGAATAGTCTGAATTCAATGATTCAGTTTTCAAAAATTTTCATTTTTTAGTCATAATACCCTTGAATTAGCATGCAAAAAAGTGTTGATCCGATGCTATATTGGCAAGTTTTTAGGTCCTAGAACAGAGATTTTATTTAGAGTGCCTGGCTGGAGTTTTGTTATGTATGCTTACAGCAGCCAGCCAAAGCCGTGATGTTACTGCAGCATTAATTCAAAGTGGATCCCTGCAAGAGCTCAACTTAGAATATAAGCTGAGATAAGCTCTTAGCTACCCAACTAGATCCTACGGGTAAGTGGCAAATTAAAGATTCATTATTCATTTTAATTGAAGAAGATTATCAGTGTTTTAGAAGGCACACTTCAAAGTTTTTCAGTTCCCTGTGCAAAAGAAGGGAATGCTGAGAAAAACTAGAGTGTCTCCTGAGAAAAGAGAGACAAATAAAAGAACTAAGGAGCCTGTAGGAAACAAATGCTGCTGTAGATGAGTTCCACTTAGCAGACGAAATTCACAGCTGGTGAATGTTGTGTGCACTCCATGGATTACATCCATCCCCACCAGCATTGTATTTGACCTCAAGTCGGAGTTTTTCTTCACTATTGTAGTTGGAGATCTCTGAATATTGCAAGTGCCTGTAAAAGGCAGTACTGATTTATCAGCTGATGGTAGACCCCTGTGGCTCTTTGGTATGCTGATTTTGATTGCTGTCTAGGTTGCAGTGTTCAGTTTTCTGTATGTGCTTGTATTTAAGCAGTTCCTACTCCACCAATAATGTTTGAGCAATTGGTAGTCTTTGGAGAGTGCCTTTTGTGAGATAACTCCTGAAATCCAAAATAGGAAACTACGGCAGGAGAAAAATAAAAAAGAAGGGGCTGGGGCGGGGCAAAGCCTGCCAGAGCAAACAGAACTGGAAACAGAAAGTCCCAAGTTTATGTGCTGTTGTTCTTCTCTTGCAGCATATGCTTTTGGCCTGTTTTGTTGATGAAATAGGGCTTTTGCAGTCTCTCTGCCTCCCCAGTCCTTCTGTCAGGGCTGTGCAATGATTCTTTAGCTACTCCCCAGCACCGCTGAAGTGAAGCAGCAGTCTCAGACACTTGAGCTCCTGCAAGTTTTGGAGAAGTGGCTACTCAGCAGGCAAAGGAGACAGAGAGCTTTAGGGAGAGGAGGACGCCACAGCCCAGTCCCGTGTTCAGCCCCGGTGGCTGGTGACCAGTGACACTGACCAGAGCAGTCCCTTGTGCACTCACGTGATGCCTGTGACCTGACCAGGGACCAGGCATGTTACCCACCCCACCACCAGGGACAGAAGGGCCCAGGGGAGGGGCAGGTGATGTTTGATGCATCTGAAGGCATCCAGGTTTGTTGCACTAACTTCTCTGCATAGCTCACTTCACTGGGCAGTCCTCACAGAATCGTCTCTTGATTCTTTCTTCTGTTTTAGGTAGGCTAGGACAAATGTAAAAACCATTCTTTTCCTGAAACAGCGTGGATCTCTTGCGGTCCTCTTCAGCTTCATGATGTACAATTTTCAGTTTTTCCTGGAAATCTCCTACTATACATTGAACTTTTCTATATTTTTAACTGCTGCATTGTAAATTCCGATTAAATAACCTACCCATTGGTCTGGCACATCTCAAGGCCTCACCAGGCCCTGCTATGGGAAGGGCAGAATGCCCTGTGCTGCGTGGAGTGGAATCAGCCTGACCTCTCAGGTGTCTGCTCTCTAGCCATGCCAAAAAAACCATCTGGATTTCCTTGTTCTCTAAGAACTGATGAGGCTTTACAGCTAGAGTAGTGGGCCATTATAGAAAACCAGTCAGAGACGTGCAGGACAGTAATGAAATGTAAGTGGACACCCCATGATGTATTTTGTTTGAGTGTTTCTGGTTTTTGAAACTGTTGGTTACAATTATTGGCAATTTCCTTGATTGAGTATGTTGTTTCTGGTTTATCTCTCTGGAAGCAAGTACTTCTTTCTAGATTTTTTTTCAATGAAGCAGAGCATTTTTAGAAAAAGTGTTTGCTTTTCAAGAAAAAATGTCAAGTTACCAATACTAAGAAAACCTAAGGTATAGAATGAACCTGACTAATACAAATGCTTCCCATCCCAGTGTATACCAGAGTTTGGATACTGGGAACATTATTTTCTGTGGACCGTGCTTCCCAGACAGAGTAGATCTGCTAGGATATGCTGTGATTTTCATGTATCAAGTGATCCAGATAGGAGATATAGCCCCAATGTAATAAAGCCAGGGGAGGAGTAAAGCACCTAGTCTACATTTGTGTTTACCTATGTGGCAGATAGATACGCTTTACAAATCCTGCCATTTACAGGCTGGTGGTGTACTGTCGTCCTGGCTCAGGGATTCTTTCCATTAGAAATACTAATTTTCACTCAATAGTTGGAGCAGTTGGTCCTTAGAAAATAAGTTGTTGCAGACTTTGATTCTCACACCCGTGTGGCCAGAATAATCTCTTTTGCTTTCCCTTTCATATAGCAAACCTGCTGTAACTTATGTAAAATGGGAACTGACAATATTTCAAGTAGAAATGCAGTTCACATTGAAGTCTCAAGAACAGAGTTGTCTTTTGTAGTTCCTGGAGTTCATCCAAACAGGATTTCTAGTTGTATACATGCAGTTACCCAGTGATAGGGGACCCTTGAAATCTATGGCCCAAGATTTTTGAAAACAAAATCTACTGAAAGTCAAGACTTGATATGTGAAGTAATTGCAGTGGACTCCTCTAGCCTGGACAACATAGCTATTTATTAGATTATCACCCCTGCTGGGTACCTCCATAGGCTTTGGACCTCTGCATCAGGGCAGTATCTCTCTTCCTGTTGTGTATAGATATTGTCCTGTTTTCCCCATTGTCCATTTTTTCTAGTTCTATTAGAGAACTAACCTGTTGAACTTGGTGGTCAGCTTATTTCAGAGCTGCCAGGTCTCCCAGAAATTCATATATTTTGGGTACAGGAGTGTACCTGTGATAGGACATGTTTACATCACATGTCATTTATATTGTTGCCAGTGGTTCAGGAATGTCATTCTCCTTGGGATTTGCCAAGATGTGCACTGACTCCAACTTTATTAGCAAAACGATGCTAAAATCTGAAAATGTCGGGCAAAAACAAATGCTATGGTGTGTGGAACTCATTAAGAGTGACATTCTTTGCTCTGCCTGTGTTGGATCTACTGTTCCTGGACCATCTGAGAAGCCAAGACAGGGGTATTCTTCTTTTACTTTTTACATCATGTCAGCTCTGCCACCCAGCTGTAGGCTATATTTGCATAAAGCTCCTTCCAGGGGCTCCAGCAGGGAGGGTAAGCAGGCAGGCTGCTGTGCTGAATGAGCATTTCCCTTCTCCTCAGAGAGCCCGTGTACCCTTTCCATCACGCACTCAGCCTCGCCTAGCCTGCGGCACAAGGGTTTCAGGTCTGTCTTGCACCTGATTCCTCTTTGGATGTCAGCAGTCAGAGCTGCTGCTTGCTGCGATCGCCCCAGGCCTTTGCACATCTAAATGGGTTTTAATGTCAGCTCAGCATAAGCATAAGTGTGTAAGGAAAAGATGCATGGGGTACAACAGAGGATGCCATCCCTAGAAAGCTCTGCAGAGCTTCTCAGCTCTTCATTCCTCAGGTAAATACATAAATACTAGGAAAAGGACGGGAGCTGAGGAGCTTTGCAGCCATGTAGAACTGTTAATGGAATAAATTTTGAAGTCAGTGAAATCAAAAGGTCCTGTTTTCAGAATGTTGACATCAGGTCACTTTATCTGATTAGAAATCTGTCTACGCAGTAATATGGAATTATGTGAGACATTTATTGTAAGAGAGATGCCCATTTATCTTCAAGATTTTTATTATAAAATGCAACACCTTTTGATTATAAAATGCAACACCTCAAAGGTTAAGACTTCCATCTAACCTTCTATAAAAGAACAATGGGTAGATCACTCTGTTAATATGCATTCTTAGTTACCTATAGGCTGGAGTCAAGTCTTCCATTAGGAAACCTAAAGATAGTGTTGACCTATAAAAGGACACCTGTGAAAATTCAATTAAGCAGGTTTTATTTTTCCTATGCAAACCTACAGCATTTTATCTTCAGCACCTTTCTGCTGAGTCTCAGTTTATTAACTGTGAGTAGCACAGGCATCTCTCCTTCAAATAGCTCTCCTCCAACAGTGCTTACAGGGAACATGCACTTCTGCATTCTTTTTTCAGCTTCTCTTCTTGCTGGTGTTTCTAAGTTCAGTCAGTTCAGGCCAAAGAGGCAGATTTATTTTGGAACTCCAGGCTCCAGATCCCTACACTCTACACAAACTGTTGAGGATCTGAACAAGTGAGCAATGGTATACCTAGGTCTTTCTATTTCCCATGCTCAGGTTTGGCTAATGCATTTTCAATGTCCTTTTCTCTTTTTTGACAAATATTTTCTGTGCAATGCTGGTTCTACTACAAGTGCTTCAGCTCACTTCTGTGGCTTCAACTTTGTTCCTTTGCTTGGCTTAAGCAAAGTTTCCAGGCTGAAGCAATGAGTTTCATTAGATCTGTAGGACCCAAAGTTGCAAAATAGGAAATCATCAGTTTTCAGTAACGTGTTTTATCACAACATTTCAACTCCTAATGCTAATGAACTCATGCTGGAAGTTTTTGTGAATTTTTTTTAATCCGCTCAATTGGCTTTAAGGGCAAAGGTTTGCTTTAAAATACTTGTCAAAGAAGTTTACTCATAGTTTCAGTGAGTTTCCAGGGCAACATTGAATGCTTTCTTTTCTGCTTGTATCCTGCATTCCATGTTGTGAAGTAGTTTCTAAGGCTGCAATTTCAGGACAACTTGAAGGTAGCTTAGTGTTGTGTGTGAGATTTATGTCCTTCATTTCTCCTTCTAAACCCCAGGATACTAGTTTTAGCTTTTATCCCTTGCTAAAACCAGTCTGTCATGTTCTTGCTAATCAAATTCAATCAGAAAATGATCCAGCTTAAAATTTACTTGAGAAAAAAGAGACCTGTTTACTCTTCTTTTATGAGTCACGCAGTGTTCAATGTAATGCAAATGTTCATGGCAAGTTCAAGCAGTGAGTCAATTTGAGACACTGAAACAGCTCTGAAACATGCTGACCACTGAGTTCAGCAGATAGGTTCCTGTAGTAGAACTAGAAAGAAATGGACAGTTAGGAAAGAAAGCAAACACCTACACACAGCAGGAGGGGAGATACTGCCTTCATGCAGAGGTTGTGGCCTAAAGCCTGAAGGGGTACCCTGCTGGGTTCGTAATCAACAGCAGTGTTCCTTCTCTTCTCCAGGCTAGAAGAGTCCACCAGTTACTGAATAGGTTTGGGGCAGACAAAAGCAATTGGGTAAACAGGGTCTCCTAGTGAAATTTATTTAAACATATTAAATCACTTTCAGAATGAAGATTCTGTATATTTTCACAAAAGTCATTGTTATTTTCATCTGCAGATCCACTGTTTATCAAGATCATTTGGCTTTGGGTTGAATACTGAAACATTTTGCAATAATCAACTTCCACATTAAAAACAAATGAGAAAGGCAGCATTGAAAATAAAAGATTAATTTTCTTAAATGTGCTTTTTCCAACACCTTCATTGTTTTCAATATTTTGCTGTTGCAGATCACTGTTCACTGTTTCATGCAAATTATTTTTTATTATCTCTTTCACAGATCGAATTGCACAGAATATCATTAAGTCTCATTTGGAGACATGTCAATATACAATGGAGGAATTACATCAGCTAGCGTGGCAGACCCACACATATGAAGAAATAAAGGTTTACCAGAGCAAGGTACAACCCTGTAATATGCGTTATCTTCTGCTTGAAATTGTTAACAGAGTAATTTATCTGGCAAGAATACACTGATGAGTTTTGTACAGGTCAAAATACACTTTTCACTATCTTTGGGGAACTAGTTACTGAGAGCAAAGTAGTGACACTTCATAAAAAGAAGCAGAAGCTTTCCAGCATATTGGGCTCTTTGTAATGTTTTCTGTGCTTGTTGTTACAGATCTAAACCTCATGCACAAATTCGGTTAACTTCAATGTCATTATTATTGGATCCTCTGTTGTAAAGATTTTAAGAAAATTAGCCAACATAAACCTCGATTCCTTGTAATTTTGAAAACACATTTGTTTTTTAAATGAATAACAAATACCTGTCACTTACAACAGTAGATAATAACAAGCTGAAAATACTCCTTAAATTGAAGCTTTTTAACATTGGGTGGAAAAATTATCTCATTACACTACATTTTTTTCTGTTCCTGCAATTCTCAGGTCAAGTTCAGTCTATTTTCCCCTGTCACGTCCCCAGATGTAGTAGAGTCAGCAGAAACCTCTGTGCCTCTTGCACTGGCTTCATTAGTGATGTGTCTTCAGTCAGACTTCAGTTGGCACATTAGCTGGTCATGTAAGACACAGGAGAGGCTCCAGCTTGTTCTTTGAAATCTGAGAGGCTATGCAATATTAGCAGTAATAAAAACACACCACAGTTTGCAGACCTGTGGCATGAAACTAGGAACATCTATTTATATGTACATACATGTGTATGCAAGGAAAATGATTATCAGGAACTCCAAATTTTTATGTAATCTGTGTTCAGATACTTCAATTATATATTTTAAGTATCAAACTAGGAAAAATAGTCTGTTGAACAAATTAATAACATTGCACCACTTCTTGCCTAAGAGTGCTGTGGAATGTGTGCATTTTTTGTGCCACTATTTGTCTGTCCTGCACAAAAGCCAACATTAGAACCACACCTTAACACTGTGCACTGCATTCTGCTCCTTTGAAGAGGCAATGCCAGAGTTCAGATGAGTGGGGCAATGGCTTGTGAAAACAGCCTTCTTTCTAGTGAGAAGTGCTGGGTACCTAGAGAAGAGGGGCTGCTAGCTGTGCCTGGGTATGGGGTGGAGCGTGGGGAGTGCTGCTGTCTGCAAGGCCGCCTGAATTTATTGATGCACTGATGTACTTGCTTGCTCACCGCTTTGCTTTTCCGTGTGTGTTCTCCTGGAAGACGAGAGAAGCTCTGTGGCAGCAGTGTGCCATTCAGATCACCCATGCTATCCAGTATGTGGTGGAGTTTGCAAAGCGCATAACAGGCTTCATGGAGCTCTGCCAGAATGACCAAATTCTCCTTCTTAAGTCAGGTGGGTAAACACCAGAGGCTTGAGACTAGTTTAGCACCCAGCACCCTAGAAACATGCTCTCCTTTATTTTCCTGCAAATCATTTTGATTTTGAAGGAGCCCTAATTTCTGTCTGTTGCATTAAGTACATTAACCTTGCTGTATTTTTCCACCTTAATAATGTTACTGGCTTATGATTCCCTTCCCTCTACAGTCAGTTGTGGTTATTAAGTACACAGACACACACAGACACACAACCATTGTGAAAACTGCAGTCTTCAACATGACATGTGGTGGAAGGAGCCTGAAAATTGAGCTGGTTTAATCAGTCATCTGCCCCCCTGTAAAATCCCCACTTGTCATTAAC